>NC_069500.1:820871252-820896252 GCF_027579735.1 Bombina bombina | reverse complement strand
TCTTGCATTTCAAATAAAGATACCAAGAGAATGAAGAAAATTTGATAATAGGAGTAAATTAGAAAGTTGCTTAAAATTTCATGCTCAATCTGAATCACAAAAGAAAATTTTTGGGTACAGTGTCCCTTTAATCCTAGCTAAAGCCTGACAAAAAGCCTGGACGTCTGGGTTCTCTGCCAGACGTTTGTGTAAAAGAATAGACAGAGCAGAAATCTGTCCCTTTAGCGAACTAGCAGATAAACCCTTTTCTAAACCCTCTTGTAGAAAAGCCAATATCCTAGGAATCCTAACCTTACTCCATGAGTAACTCTTGGATTCACACCAATATAAATATTTACGCCATATCTTATGGTAAATTTTTCTGGTCACAGGTTTCCGAGCATGTATTAATGTATCAATAACCGACTCAGAGAAACCACGCTTCGATAGGATCAAGCGTTCAATCTCCATGCAGTCAGCCTCAGAGAAATTAGGTTTGGATGGTTGAAAGGACCCTGAATTAGAAGGTCCTGCCTCAGAGGTAGAGACCATGGTGGACAGGACGACATGTCCACTAGGTCTGCATACCAGGTCCTGCGTGGCCACGCAGGCGCTATCAGAATCACCGATGCCCTCTCCTGTTTGATCCTGGCAATCAGTCGAGGTAGCAACGGAAAGGTGGAAACACATAAGCTATGTTGAAAACACAAGGGGCTGCTAGTGCATCTACCAGCACCGCTCCCGGGTCCCTGGACCTGGATCCGTAACAAGGAAGCTTGGCGTTCTGGCGAGATGCCATGAGATCCAGATCCGGTTTGCCCCAACGACGAATCAGTTGAGCAAATACCTCCGGGTGAAGTTCCCACTCCCCTGGATGAAAAGTCTGGCGACTTAGAAAATCCGCCTCCCAGTTCTCCACGCCTGGGATGTAGATCGCTGACAGGTGGCAAGAGTGAGACTCTGCCCAGCGACTTATCTTCGAGACTTCCACCATCGCTAGGGAACTCCTGGTTCCCCCTTGATGTAAGCCACAGTCGTGATGTTGTCCGACTGAAATCTGATGAACCTCAGTGTTGCTAACTGAGGCCAAGCTAGAAGAGCATTGAATATTGCTCTTAATTCTAGAATGTTTATTGGGAGGAGTTTCTCCTCCTGAGTCCACGATCCCTGAGCCTTCAGGGAGTTCCAGACTGCTCCCCAGCCTAGTAGGCTGGCATCTGTTGTTACAATCGTCCAATCTGGTCTGCGAAAAGTCATTCCTTCGGACAGATGAACCCGTGACAACCACCAGAGAAGAGAATCTCTGGTCTCCTGGTCCAGATTTAGCAAAGGGGACAGATCTGAGTAATCCCCGTTCCACTGACTTAGCATGCATAGTTGTAGCAGTCTGAGATGTAGGCGCGCAAATGGCACTATGTCCATTGCCGCGACCATTAAGCCGATTACTTCCATGCACTGAGCTACTGATGGGCTTGGAATGGAGTGAAGGACACGGCAAGCATTGAGAATCTTTGATAACCTGGACTCCGTCAGGTAAATCTTCATCGCTACAGAATCTATAAGAGTCCCTAGAAAAAGAACCCTTGTGAGTGGTAACGGAGAACTCTTTTCCACGTTCACTTTCCACCCATGCGACCTCAGAAATGCTAGAACTATCTCTGTATGAGGCTTTGCATTTTGAAAACTTGGCGCTTGTATCAGAATGTCGTCTAGGTACGGAGCCACCGCTATGCCTCGTGGTCTTAGTACCGCCAGAAGTGAGCCCAGAACCTTTGTAAAAATTCTCGGGGCCGTAGCTAACCCGAAGGGAAGAGCTACAAACTGGTAATGCCTGTCTAGAAAGGCAAACCTTAGGTACCGATAATGAACTTTGTGAATCGGTATGTGAAGGTAGGCATCCTTTAAGTCCACTGTGGTCATATATTGACCCTCTTAGATCATGGGTAGGATGGTCCGAATGGTTTCCATCTTGAACGATGGAACCCTTAGGAATTTGTTTAAGATTTTTAAGTCTAAGATTGGTCTGAAGGTTCCCTCTTTTTTGGGAACCACAAACAGATTTGAGTAAAACCCTTGCCCTTGTTCCGCTCGCGGAACTGGGTGGATCACTCCCATCACTAAGAGGTCTTGTACACATTGTAGAAATGCCTCTTTCTTTACTAGGTTTGTTGATAACCTTGACAGATGAAACCTCCCTTGTGGAGGAGAAGTTTTGAAATCCAGAAGGTATCCCTGAGATATAATCTCCAACGTCCAGGGATCCTGTACATCTCTTGCCCAAGCCTGGGCAAAGAGAGAAAGTCTGCCCCCCACTAGATCCGTCTCCGGAAAGGGGGCCCTGTCTTCATGCTGTCTTAGGGGCGGAAGTAGGCTTTCTGGCCTGCTTGCCCTTGTTCCATGACTGGTTGCCTTTCCAACCCTGTCTGTAACGAGCAGTAGTTCCTTCCTGTTTTGGAGCGGAGGAAGTTGATGCTGCTCCTGCCTTGAAATTACGAAAAGGCACGAAAATTAGACTGTTTGGCCTTTGATTTGGCCCTGTCCTGAGGAAGGGTGTGGCCCTTACCTCCAGTAATGTCAGAAATAATTTCCTTCAAGCCGGGCCCGAATAAGGTCTGCCCTTTGAAAGGAATGTTCAGTAGTTTAGACTTAGAAGTTACATCTGCTGACCAGGATTTAAGCCATAGCGCTCTGCGCGCCTGTATGGCGAATCCGGAATTCTTAGCCGTAAGTTTGGTTAAATGCACTACGGCATCCGAAACAAACGCATAAGCCAGCTTAAGGGTTCTAAGCTTGCTCAAAGTCTCATCCAATGGTGCTGTGCGAATCGCCTCTTCCAGAGACTCAAACCAGAATGCCGCTGCAGCAGTGACAGGCGCAATGCATGCAAGAGGCTGTAATATAAAACCTTGTTGAACAAACATTTTCTTAAGGTAACCCTCTAATTTTTTTATCCATTGGATCTGAGAAAGCACAGCTATCCTCCACCGGGATAGTGGTACGCTTGGCTAAAGTAGAAACTGCTCCCTCCACCTTAGGGACCGTCTGCCATAAGTCTTGTGTGGTGGCGTCTATAGGGAAAATTTTTCTAAATATCGGAGGAGGGGAAAAAGGCACACCGGGTCTATCCCACTCCTTGCTAATAATCTCTGTAAGCCTTTTTGTTATAGGAAAAACGTCAGTACACAGCGGTACCGCATAGTATTTATCCAGCCTACATAATTTCTCTGGGATTGCCACCGTGTCACAATCATTCAGAGCCGCTAACACCTCCCCTAGCAACACGCGGAGGTTCTCAAGCTTAAATTTAAAATTTGAAATTTCTGAACCCGGTCTCCCCGAATCAGAACCGTCACCCACAGAATGAAGCTCTCCGTCCTCATGTTCTGCAAATTGTGACGCAGTATCAGACATGGCTCTCGTGTCATCGGCGCGCTCTGTCCTTAACCCAGAGCTGTCGCGCTTGCCTCTTAACTCGGGCATATTGTATAATACTTCTTTCATAACATTAGCCATATCATGTAAAGTGATTTGATGTACTTGGCGCCACAATCTCACGCACCTCCCGAGCGGGAGACGAAGGTACTGACACGTGAGGAGAGTTAGACGGCATAACTTCCCCCTCGTTGTCTGGTGATAATTTCTTTATCGGTACAGATTGACTTTTATTCAAAGTAATATCAATACAATTGGTACACATATTTCTATTGGGCTCCACATCGGCTTTTGAACATAATGAACAAGCAGATTCCTCTGTATCAGACATGATTAAACAGACTAGCAATGAAGCTAGCAAGCTTGGAAATTACTTTCAATAAGTTTACAAGCAATATAAAAAACGCTGCAGCGCTTTTAAAAAACACAGTTGAATTAACAAAGAACTAATTCAGTTATAGTCAACAATTCTTAACGGTAAATGTATTAATTAGCAGAGGATTGCACCCATTAGCAAAAGGATGATTAACCCCTCAATACCCAAAAACGGATATCAAATTAAGATTTAACGCTTTTATCACAGTCAAACACACTGTCACAGGTCTGCTGTGACTGATTACCTCCCTCAAAAACGAATTTTGAAGACCCCTGAGCTCTCTAGAGACGTCCTGGATCAAGTAGGAAGAAGCAGGAATGTGCTAGAATTTTAACTGCGCAACAAGGTGCTAAAAAAGGCCCCTCCCACTCATATTACAACAGTGGGAGACCTGATATAACGGTTTCTATGCAGAAAAATACGTTAGCCATGTGGAAAAAAATCATGCCCAAAAGGATTTATCACCAAAGTACCTCACAAAACGAATAACATGCCAGTAAACGTTTTAAAAACAAACTTTTTTAATGTCATGCAAAGTTATCACTAAGCCTGCTACCAGTCGCTTCCACTGCAGATAAGGCTTAAGCATTATTTCAGTATTAACAGTATTTTCTCAGTCAAATTCTAGTCCCTAGAAAACTCAACTGCACATACATTTATCAGCCTGATACCAGTCGCTACTACTGCATTTAAGGCTGTACTTACATCATATGGGTAACAGCAGTGTTTTCTTAGTCAATTCCATTCCCAGAAAATATTGTACTGCACATACCTCATTTGCGGGGGACCCCGCATGCTATTCCCATTTTCTGAAGTTACCCCACACCTCAGAATGTCGAGAACAGCCAGTGAATCTTAGTTACGCCTGCTAAGATCATAGAAAACGCAGGCAGATTCTTCTTCCAAATACTGCCTGAGATATAAAAAACAGCACACTCCGGTGCCATTTAAAATAACAAACTTTTGATTGAAGAATAATTAAGTAAAAACTCCAACTCCTCTCGTGACCTCCTTCTTAGTTGAGGGTTGCAAGAGAATGACTGGGTATGACATGTGAGGGGAGGAGCTATATAGCAGCTCTGCTTGGGTGATCCTCTTGCAGCTTCCTGTTGGGAAGGAGAATATATCCCATAAGTAATGGATGACTCGTGGACTGAACACACTTAACAAGAGAAATAACAGAAATTATGTTTACCTGATAAATTACTTTCTCCAACGGTGTGTCCGGTCCACGGCGTCATCCTTACTTGTGGGATATTCTCTTCCCCAACAGGAAATGGCAAAGAGCCCAGCAAAGCTGGTCACATGATCCCTCCTAGGCTCCGCCTTCCCCAGTCATTCGACCGACGTAAAGGAGGAATATTTGCATAGGAGAAATCATATGATACCGTGGTGACTGTAGTTAAAGAAAATAAATCATCAGACCTGATTAAAAAACCAGGGCGGGCCGTGGACCGGACACACCGTTGGAGAAAGTAATTTATCAGGTAAACATAAATTCTGTTTTCTCCAACATAGGTGTGTCCGGTCCACGGCGTCATCCTTACTTGTGGGAACCAATACCAAAGCTTTAGGACACGGATGATGGGAGGGAGCAAATCAGGTCACCTAGATGGAAGGCACCACGGTTTGCAAAACCTTTCTCCCAAAAATAGCCTCAGAAGAAGCAAAAGTATCAAATTTGTAAAATTTGGTAAGTGTGCAGTGAAGACCAAGTCGCTGCCTTACATATCTGATCAACAGAAGCCTCGTTCTTAAAGGCCCATGTGGAAGCCACGGCCCTAGTGGAATGAGCTGTGATTCTTTCAGGAGGCTGCCGTCCGGCAGTCTCATAAGCCAATCTGATGATGCTTTTAAGCCCAAAAGATAGAGAGGTAGAAGTTGCTTTTTGACCTCTCCTTTTACCAGAATAAACAACAAACAAGGAAGATGTTTGTCTGAAATCCTTTGTAGCATCTAAATAGAATTTTAGAGCACGGACAACGTCCAAATTGTGTAACAAACGTTCCTTCTATGAAACTGGATTCGGACACAAAGAAGGTACAACTATCTCCTGGTTAATATTTTTGTTGGAAACAACCTTCGGAAGAAAACCAGGCTCAGTACGTAAAAACCACCTTATCTGCATGGACCAGATAGGGCGGAGAACACTGCAGAGCAGATAACTCAGAAACTCTTCTAGCGGAAGAAATTGCAACCTAAAACAAAACTTTCCAAGATAATAACTTAATATCTACGGAATGTAAGGGTTCAAACGGAACCCCTTGAAGAACTGAAAGAACTAGATTAAGACTCCAGGGAAGAGTCAAAGGTCTGTAAACAGGCTTGATTCTAACCAGAGCCTGAACAAACGCTTAAACGTCTGGCACAGCTGCCAGCCTTTTGTGAAGTAAAACAGATAAAGCAGAGATCTGTCCCTTCAGAGAACTCGCAGAAAATCCTTTCTCCAAACCTTCTTGTAGAAAGGAAAGAATCTTAGGAATTTTTATCTTGTTCCATGGGAATCCTTTAGATTCACACCAACAGATATATTTTTTCCATATATTATGGTAAATTTTTCTAGTTACAGGCTTTCTAGCCTGAATAAGAGTATCTATTACAGAATCTGAAAACCCACGCTTTGATAAAATCAAGCGTTCAAACTCCAAGCAGTCAGTTGGAGGAAAACCAGATTCGGATGTTCGAATGGACCCTGAATAAGAAGGTCCTGTCTCAAAGGTAGCTTCCATGGTGGAGCCGATGACACATTCACCAGGTCTGCATACCAAGTCCTGCGTGGCCACACAGGAACTATAAAGGTCACCGAAGCCCTCTCCAGATTGATCCTGGCTACCAGCCTGGGAATGAGAGGAAAAGGTGGGAATACATAAGCTAGGTTGAAGATCCAAGGTGCTACTATTGTATCCAATAGTCTCGCCTTGGGATCCCTGGATTTGGACCCGTAACAAGGGACCATGGAGTTCTGACGAGAGGCCATCAGAACCATGTCTGGAATGCCCCATAATTGAGTTATTTGGGCAAAGATTTCCAGATGGAGTTCCCACTCCCCCGGATGCTCCTCCATCGCCAGGGAACTCCTTGTTACCCCCTGATGGTTGATATATGTAACAGTCGTCATGATGTCTGATTGAAACCTTATGAATTGGCCTTTGCTAGTCGAGGCCAAGCCTTGAGAGCATTGAATATCGCTCTCAGTTCCATTATGTTTATCGGGAGAAGAGAGTCTTCCCAAAACCATAGACCCTGAGTTTTCAGGGGTTCCCAGACCGCGCCCCAGCCCACCAGACTGGCGTCGGTCGTGACAATGACCTATTCTGGTCTGCGGAAGCTCATTCCCTGTGACAGGTTGTCCAGGGTCAGCCACCAACGGAGTGAATCTCTGGTTATTTGATCTACTTGTATCGTCGGAGACAAGTCTGTATAATCCCCATTCCACTGTCTGAGCATGCACAGGTGCAATGGTCTTAGATGAATTCGTGCAAAAGGAACTATGTCCATTGCCGCAACCATCAAACCTATTACTTCCATGGACTGCGCTATGGAAGGAAGAAGAACAGAATGAAGTACCTGACAAGAGCTTAGAAGTTTTGATTTTCTGGCCTCTGTCAGAAAAACCTTCATTTCTAAGGAAACTATTATTGTTCCCAAGAAGGGAACTCTTGTTGACGGGGACAGAGAACTTTTTTCTATGTTCACTTTCCACCTGTGAGATCTGAGAAAGGCTAGGACAATGTCCGTATGAGCCCTTGCTTTTGACAGAGACGACACTTGAATCAGGATGTCGTCCAAGTAAGGTACTACTGCAATGCCCCTTGGTCTTAGCACCGCTAGAAGGGACCCTAGTACCCTTGTGAAAATCCTTGGAGCAGTGGCTAATCCGAATGGAAGTGCCACAGGTAATGCTTGTCCAGAAAGGTGAACCTTAGGAACCGAAAATGTTCCTTGTGGATAGGAATACGTAGGTACGCATCCTTTAAGTCCACCGTGGTCATGAATTGACCTTCCTGGATGGTAGGAAGGATCGTTCGAATGGTTTCCATTTTGAATGATGAAACCCTTAGAAACTTGTTTAGAATCTTGAGATCTAAAATAGGTCTGAATGTTCCCTCTTTTTTGGGAATTATGAACAGGTTGGAGTAAAAACCCATACCTTGTTCTCCTAATGGAACAGGATGAATCACTCCCATGCTTAACAGGTCTTCTACACAGTGTAAGAATGCCTGTTCGAAGATAATTGAGACCCGTGGAACCTTCCCCTTGGGGGTAGTTCCCTGAATTCCAGGAGATAACCTTGAGAAACTATTTCTAGCGCCCAAGGATCCTGAACATCTCTTGCCCCAGCCTGAGCAAAGAGAGAAAGTCTGCCCCCCACCAGATCCTTCCCAGATCGGGGGCCAACACTTCAGGCCTGCTTACCCTTGTTCCAGCCTTGCATCGGCCTCCAGGCTGGCTTGGTTTGAGAAGTATTACCCTCTTGCTTAGAGGGTGTAGAATTTGAGGCTGGTCCGTTTCTGCGAAAGGGACGAAAATTTGGCTTCTTTTTAGCCTTAAAAGACCTATCCAGAGGAAGGGCGTGGCCCTTTCCCCCAGTGATGTCTGAAATAATCTCTTTCAAGTCAGGGCCAAACAGTGTTTTACCCTTGAAAGGGATGTTAAGCAAAAGCGCTCTGCGCGCCACGATAGCAAACCCTGAATTATTCGCCGCTAATCTAGCTAATTGCAAAGCGGCATCTAAAATAAAAAAGAGTTAGCCAATTTAAGAGCTTGAACTCTGTCCAAAACCTCCTCGTACGAAGATTCTTTATTGAGCGACTTTTCTAGTTCTTCGAACCAGAAACACGCAGCTGTAGTGACAGGAACAATGCATGAAATTGGTTGTAGAAGGTAACCTTGCTGAACAAACATCTTTTTAAGCAAACCCTCTAACCTTTAATCCATAGGATCTTGAAAGCACAACTATCTTCTATAGGAATAGAAGTGCGTTTGTTTAGAGTAGAAACCGCCCCCTCGACCTTGGGGACTGTATGCTATAAGTCCTTTCTGGGGTCGACTATAGGAACTAATTTCTTAAATATAGGGGGAGGACAAAAGGTATGCCGGGCCTTTCCCACTCCTTATTTACTATGTCCGCCACCCGCTTGGGTATAGGAAAAACATCGGGGGGCACCGGAACCTCTAGGAACTTGTCCATCTTACCTAATTTCTCTGGAATGACCAAATTGTCACAATCATCCAGAGTAGATAATACCTCCTTAAGTAGTGCGTGGAGATGTTGAAATTTAAATTTAAAAGTTACAATATCAGGTTCTGCTTGTTGAGAAATTTTCCCTGAATCTGAAATTTCTCCCTCAGACAAAACCTCCCTCCTGGCCCCTTCAGATAGGTGTGAGGGTATGTCAGAACAGATATTATCAGCGTCCTCTTGCTCTTCAGTGTTTAAAACAGAGCAATCACGCTTTCTCTGATAAGTAGGCATTTTGGAAAAAATGCATGCAATAGAATTATCCATTACAGCCATTAATTGTTGTATGGTAATAAGTATTGGCGCACTAGATGTACTAGGGGCCTCTTGTGTGGGCAAAACTGGTGTAGACACAGAAGGGGATGATGCAGTACCATGCTTACTCCCCTCATTAGAGGAATCATCTTGGGCAATATCATATCTATGGCATTATTATCCCTACTTTGTTTGGACATTATGACACAAATATATCACATATATTTAAATGGGGAGACACATTGGCTTTCATACATATAGAACATCGTTATCTGATGGTTCAGACATGTTAAACAGGCTTAAACTTGTCAACAAAGCACAAAAAACGTTTTACAATAAAACCGTTACTGTCCCTTTAAATTTCAAACTGAACACACTTTATTACTGAATATGTGAAAAAGTATGAAGGAATTGTTCAAATTTCACCAAAATTTCACCACAGTAACTTAAAGCCTTAAAAGTATTGCACACCAAATTTGAAAGCTTTAACCCTTAAAATAACGGAACCGGAGCCGTTTTTACATTTAACCCCTATACAGTCCCAGGTATCTGCTTTGCTGAGACCCAACCAAGCCCAGAGGGGAATACGATACCAAATGATGCCTTCTATAAGCTTTTTCAGTGGTTCTTAGCTCCTCACACATGCATCTGCATGCCATGCTTTCCAAAAACAACTGCGCATTAGAGGCGCGAAAATGAGGCTCTGTCTATGACTAGAAAAGGCCCCCAGTGAAAAAGGTGTCCAATACAGTGCCTGCCGTTTTTATTAAAACAATCCCCAAGATTTAACAACTATTAAAAGTAATAATCTGCCAAATATACTTAGTAAAGTAATCGTTTTAGCCCAGAAAAATGTCTACCAGTTTTTTAAGCCCTAATGAAGCCCTTTATTCTTTTACTTAAAGAAAATGGCTTACCGGTTCCCATAGGGAAAATGACAGCTTCCAGCATTACCGAGTCTTGTTAGAAATGTGTCATACCTCAAGCAGCAAAAGTCTGCTCACTGTTTCCCCCAACTGAAGTTAATTCCTCTCAACAGTCCTGTGTGGAAACAGCCATCGATTTTAGTAACGGTTGCTAAAATCATTTTCCTCTTACAAACAGAAATCTTCATCTCTTTCCTGTTTCAGAGTAAATAGTACATACCAGCACTATTTTAAAATAACAAACTCTTGATTGAAGAATAAAAACTACATTTAAACACCAAAAAACTCTAAGCCATCTCCGTGGAGATGTTGCCTGTACAACGGCAAAGAGAATGACTGGGGAAGGCGGAGCCTAGGAGGGATCATGTGACCAGCTTTGCTGGGCTCTTTGCCATTTCCTGTTGGGGAAGAGAATATCCCACAAGTAAGGATGACGCCGTGGACCGGACACACCTATGTTGGAGAAATATATATATATATATATATATATATATATATATACATATATATATATATATACACACACACACAAGTAAACCCCGCTCATACAACGGGTTAGGGACCGGAGCCCCGCTGTAAAGTGAAAACCGCCTTAAAGTGAAACAAGGCAGTTTTAGCTTTCTTTTCACTTGCCAGTTGTTTAAAAACTTCAAAACATGTTTTACCTAATTTATATTAGGTGTACAATAGCGCTAAGTTTAGTTTAACACTCGCACAGCACAGTATTCAATAAATACTGTACCTGTAAAATAGTGACAATCACTGTAGTACAATTTGCCAGAGTATAGCACTCAGACACAGATTGCACTGTAATGCTGTAAAGAGAGTGAACTAAGCATAATAAAATGGTGCCAGTCACTTTTCTTGCAATCTCACGAAGATTACAGCACTGTTTTAAAATCCATGGAGGTTGAACTTCAGCTCCACAAAGCGCTATATTAGTGAAGCACTGTAAAGTGAAGCGCTGTAAAGTGAGGTATACCTGTATATATATATATATATATATATATATATATATATATATATATATATATATATATATACACATACCCCCCAACATATATATATATATATATATATATATATATATATATATATATACACATACATACACACACACACCCCAACATATATATATATATATATACATATATATATATATATATATATATACACATACACACACACACACCAACATATATATATATATATATATATACATACATACACACACACCCCAACATATATATATATATATACACATACACACACACACACACACACACACACACACACACTCACATATATAATATACATACAGTCACACATATGCGCACACACTTTTTCTAACTTTTTACTACTTACCAGTGTCATGATGTCATTAGCCAAATCCCTTGCAAGATCAGGAGTGACAAAGCAGGACAAACCAGTCAAGGCAACACCTGTATCATACTGAGTTGGGCTACTCAGATCCTGGAGAGGAGTTAAAGGTTTATATACGTTATATATACTATCAAGGGGCTAGCAAGTTATAATGCAGAATCCTTAAAAACAGTTTAAACATAGATATCTGTAAAGGCACAAGTATGTACTTACGTTCCAGTATAAAAAATTCATAAAGCAGTGCTCACCTTACGGATCTGGTTTGTAGTCAGCATAATAACATCTGTCCCCTCATGAAAGCACTGTGAAGCAGCCAGATATCCTATTCTCTGTGAATAAAATGTAAAAACAAGAGTTTTATTATCAAACTTATTTTGAAAATGTAAAAAAAGTGAAAAAACATGGTATCAACGAAGGCCTCTCAGTATGTTTTTGTATCCTGGTGACTAAGGTGGCATAGATCAGCAAAAGATCACTAACGCATAAACGTTTCAGCTCAGAAATGAACATTTGTAGGCCTCAAGAGTATCTAATGCATATTAGATAACAATAGTTAAGATAAACAATAATTACATTAATGCTCAGTGACAGTGAAAGCAGGCAATAGGCATCTAAGGACAATTACAATTTACCTCTCAAACATTATAGCTTGTTTGAGAAGACTGGAATTAATACAGGTCACTTACATAAACCAGTGACTGAAGGAACAGAATAAACTAAAGATCAGTGACTAAAATATTCAGAATTATAAGAAACTTACCTTGAATGTAAACTTTGAGGCACTCATGACTTCAATGATATTAAAAGCAGCCCAGCTAATGTCATACCCCAGCATTTGTAACTAAGATTTAAAAAAAAAAAAAAAAAAGGTTACATGACTCAATAGAAAAATCTTTAATTACTGAAACAGCATTTTGTGATCACACTAATAAAGTGGCACCAGATGTGTACTTCCTACTAATGTTCACTGGTTGATAGACAAGTCTCACAAAAATGTTTTCCTTTAGAGGAAAAAAGGAAAACAAACATCACTACAATGTCCCATCAAATAAAAAAATAAAAATAAAAAAGTAGAAAAGGAATTATGGACTCTCAATGTAATTGGAAAGAAATATATGTTTAAAGGATTATAAACTTTTTTTCTTGCACAATTCAAATACAGCATGCACTTTCTAATTTACATATTGGGGTCAATTTATCAAGCTACGTATGGAGCTTGATGCCCCATGTTTCAGGTGAGCCTTCAGGCTCGCCGGGAACAGAAGTTATGAAGCAGCGGTCTAAAGACCACTGTTCCATAACCTGTCCGCCTGCTCTGAGGCGGCGGACAGAAATCAATCCGATCGAATACGATCGGGTTGATTGACACCCCCTGCTAGCGGCTGATTGGCCGCGAATCTGCAGGGGGCGGCATTTCACCAGCAGTTCACAAGAACTGCTGGCGCAGTGATAAATGCCGACAGCGTATGCTGTCAGCATTTATCGATGTGTGGCGGACATGATACGCTACATCGTATCAGGTCCCGTCAGCACAATAATAAATAGACCCCATAGTGTCCAATTTGTTTTATTCTCTTAATATCATTTGTTGAAAAGCAAACATAGGTAGTTCTGGGAGCTAGCTGGTGATTGGTGACTGCACATATATTACTCTTGTCATTGGCTCAGAATGTGTGATTCGCTAGCTCCTAGTAGTGCACTGCTGCTCATTCAACAAAGGATAGCAAGAGAATGAAGCACATTTGATAACAGAAGTTGTTTAAAATAGTGTGCTCTATATGAATCATGAAAGAAAACGGTTGTTTTAGGTCTCTTTAATTACAATGAATACTGCAGTATTAATGCTGCAGGGCTTATAGGAACTCATGGGAGCAAGAAGCATTTGTAAGCCTTACAATACAGGGACTTTATTTAGCATAGGAAAATAAAAAAAAAACATAATTTATGTAAGAACTTACCTGATAAATTCATTTCTTTCATATTAGCAAGAGTCCATGAGCTAGTGACGTATGGGATATACATTCCTACCAGGAGGGGCAAAGTTTCCCAAACCTTAAAATGCCTATAAATACACCCCTCACCACACCCACAATTCAGTTTAACGAATAGCCAAGAAGTGGGGTGATAAGAAAAAAGTGCGAAAGCATATAAAATAAGGAATTGGAATAATTGTGCTTTATACAAAAAAATCAAAACCACCACAAAAAAGGGCGGGCCTCATGGACTCTTGCTAATATGAAAGAAATGAATTTATCAGGTAAGTTCTTACATAAACTATGTTTTCTTTCATGTAATTAGCAAGAGTCCATGAGCTAGTGACGTATGGGATAATGATTACCCAAGATGTGGATCTTTCCACGCAAGAGTCACTAGAGAGGGAGGGATAAAATAAAGACAGCCAATTCCTGCTGAAAATAATCCACACCCAGAATAAAATTTTAATGAAAAAACATAAGCAGAAGATTCAAACTGAAACCACTGCCTGAAGTACGTTTCTACCAAAAACTGCTTCAGAAGAAGAAAACACATCAAAATGGTAGAATTTAATAAAAGTATGCAAAGAGGACCAAGTTGCTGTTTTGCAGATCTGGTCAACCGAAGCTTCATTCCTAAACGCCCAGGAAGTAGAAACTGACCTAGTAGAATGAGCTGTAATCCTTTGAGGCGGAGTGTTACCCGACTCAACATAGGCATGATGAAATAAAGATTTCAACCAAGATGCCAAAGAAATGGCAGAAGCTTTCTGGTCTTTTCTAGAACCAGAAAAGATGACAAATAGACTAGAAGTCTTTCGGAAAGACTTAGTAGCTTCAACATAATATTACAAAGCTCTAACAGCATCCAAAGAATGCAATGATTTCTCCTTAGAATTCATAGGATTAGGACATAATGAAGGAACCACAATTTCTCTACTAATGTTGTTAGAATTCACAACCTTAGGTAAAAAATTCAAAAGAAGTTCGCAGCACCGCCTTATCCTGATGCAAAATCAGAAAAGGAGACTCACAAAAAAGAGTAGATAATTCAGAGACTCTTCTGGCAGAAGAGATGGCCAAAAGAAACAAAACTTTCCAAGAAAGTAATATAACGACCAAGGAATGCATGGGTTCAAAAGGAGAAGCTTGAAGAGCCCCCAGAACCAAATTCAAACTCCAAGGAGGAGAAATTGACTTAATGACAGGTTTTATACGAACCAAAGCTTGTACAAAACAATGAATATCAGGAAGATTAGCAATCCTTCTGTGAAAAAGAACAGAAAGAGCAGAGATTTGTCTTTCAAGAAACTTGCGGACAAACCTTTATCTAAACCATCCTGAAGAAATATAAGTCTTCCAGACTCTATAATATATCTCTCTAGATACAGATTTACGAGCCTGTCACATAGTATCAATCACAGAGTCAGAGAAACCTCTTTGACCAAGAATCAAGCGTTCAAACTCCACACCTTAAAATTAAGGTTTTGAGATCCTGATGGAAAAAAGAACCTTGAGACAGAAAGACTGGTCTTAACGGAAGAGTCCACAGCTGGCAAGAGGCCATCCGGACAAGATCCGCATACCAAAACCTGTGAGGCCATGCTGGAGCTACCAGCAGGACAAACGAGCATTCCTTTAGAATATTAGAGAATACCCTTGGAAGAAGAACTAGAGGCGGAAAGATATAGGCAGGATGACACTTGTAAGGAAGAGATAATGCATCCACTGCCTCCGCCCGAGGATCCCTGGATCCGGACAGATACCAGGGAAGTTTCTTGTTTAGATGAGAAGCCATCAGATCTATTTCTGAGAGTTCCCACATTTGAACAATCTGAGGAAATACCTCTGGGTGAAGACCATTCGCCCAGGTGCAACGTTTGGCGACTGAGATAATCCGCTTTCCAATTGTCCATACCTGGGATATGAACCGCAGAGATTAGACAGGAGCTGGATTCCGCCCAAACCAAAATTCGAGATACTTCTTTCATAGCCAGAGGACTGTGAGTCCCTCCTTGATGATTGATGTATGCCACAGTTGTGACATTGTCTATCTGAAAACAAATGAACAACTCTCTCTTCAGAAGAGGCCAAGACTGAAGAGCTCTGAAATTGCACGGAGTTCCAAAATATTGATCGGAAATCTCACCTCCTGAGATTCCCAAACCCCTTGTGCCGTCAGATACCCCCACACAGCTCCCCAACCTGTAAGACTTGCATCTGTTGAGATTATAGTCCAGGTCGGAAGAACAAAGAAGCCCCCTGAACTAAACGATGGTGATCTGCCCACCATGTCAGAGAGTGTCGTATAATCGGTTTAAAGATATTAATTGAGATATCTTTGAGTAATCCCTGCACCATTGGTTCAGCATACAGAGCTGAAGAGGTCGCATGTGAAAACGAGCAAAGGAGATCGCATCTGATGCGGCAGTCTTAAGACCTAAAATTTCCATGCATAAGGCTACCAAAGGGAATGATTGTGACTGAAGGTTTTGACAAGCTGATATCAATGTTAAACTTCTCTTGTCTGACAAGGACAGAGTCATAGACACTGAATCTATTCTAGAAACCTAAAAAGGTTACACTTGTCTGAGGAATCAATGAACTGATTGGTAAATTGATCCTCCAACCATGAACTTGAAGAAACAACACAAGTCGATTCGTATGAGATTCTTCGAAAATGAGAAGACTGAGCAAGTACCCAGATATTGTCCAATAAGGAAATACCAAAAAACCCTGTTCTCTGATTACAGAAAGAAGGGCACCGAGAACCTTTGAAAAAAATTCTTGGAACTGAGGCTAGGCCAAACGGTAGAGCCACAAAACTGGTAATGCTTGTCTAAAAAGAGAATCTCAGACACTAAAAGTGATCTGGATGAATCGGAATATGTAGATACACATCCTGTAAATCTATTGTAGACATATAATGCCCTTGCTAAACAAAAGGCAGGACAGTCCTACAGTAACCATCTTGAATGTTGGTATCCTTACATAACGATTCAATATTGATAGATCCGGAACTGGTCTGAAGGAATTGACCTTCTTTGGTACAATGAAGAGATAAAATAAAACCCCAGCCCCTGTTCCAGAACTGGAACTGGCATAATTACTCCAGCCAACTCTAGATCTGAAACCCATTTCAGAAATGCTGAGCCTTTGCTGTGTTAACTGGGACACGGGAAAGAAAAAAATCTCTTAGCAGGAGGCCTTAACTGAAGCCAATTCTGTACCTTTCTGAAACAATGTTCTGAAACCAGAAATTGAGAACGGAATTGATCAAAATTTCTTTGAAGAAAACGTAATCTGCCCCATACCAGCTGAGCTGGAATAAGGTCCGCACCTTCATGGGTACTTAGGAGCTGGCTATAGGTTTTCTAAAAGGCTTGTATATATTCCAAACTGGAAATAGTTTCCAAACTGATACCGCTCCTGAGAATGAAGGATCAGGCTTTTGTTCCTTATTGTGAGGAAAGGAACGAAATGATTATTAGACCTAAATTTACCTTAGATTTTTTATCCTTTGGAAAAAAAAAGTTCCCTTCCTTCCAGAAACAGTTGAAATAATAATTTATTACCCTGGAAAGAAAGGGAAAGCAAAGTTGACTTAGAAGACATATCAGTATTCCAAGTTTAATCCATAAGCTTTTCTAGCTAAAATAGCTAGAGACATATACCTGACATCAACTCTAATGATATCAAAAGATGGTATCACCAATAAAATTATTAGCATGTTATAGAATAATAATAATGCTATAAAATTATGATCTGTTACTTGTTGCGCTAAAGCTTCTAACCAAAAAGTTGAAGCTGCAGCAACATCCGCTAAAAATATAGCAAGTCTAAGAAGATTACCTGAACATAAGTAAGCTTTTCTTAGAAAGGATTCAATTTTCCTATCTAAAGGATCCTTAAATGAATTACTATCTGCTGTAGGAATAGTAGCACATTTAGCAGGAGTAGAGACAGCCCCATAACCTTAGGGATTTTGTCCCAAAACTCTAATCTGTCAGATGGCACAGGATATAATTGCTTAAACGTTTAGAAGGAGTAAAAGAATTACCCAAATTATTCCATTCCCTGGAAATTACTTCAGAAATAGCATCAGGGAGATTAAACACTTCTGGAATAACTACAGGAGATTTAAAAACCTTATTTAAACGTTTAGATTTAGTATCAAGAGGACCAGAATCCTCTATTTCTAATGCAATTAATACTTCTTTAAATAAAGAACGAATAAATTCCATCTTGAACAAATACAAAGATTTATCAGCATCAACCTCTGAGACAGAAACCTCTGAACCAGAAGAACCATTATCAGTATCAGAATGATGATGTTCATTTAAAAATTCATCTGAAAAAAGAGAAGTTTTAAAAGACTTTTATGTAAACTAGAAGGAGAAATAACAGACATAGCCTTCTTAATGGATTTAAAAAATAAAATCTCTTATGTTTATCAGGAACACTCTGAAAATTAGATGTTGACGGAACAGCAACAGGTAATGTAACAGTACTAAAGGAAATTTTATCTGCATTAATAAGTTTGTCATGACATGCAATACAAACAACAGCTGGAGAAACAGATACCAAAAATTATAGCAGATACATTTAGCTTGGTAGCTCCAGCAGTAGACAGCGATTTTCCTGTAGTATCTTCTGACTCAGATGCAACGTGAGACATCTTGCAATATGTAAGAGAAAAAACAACATATAAAGCAAAATTGATCAAATTCCTTAAATGACAGTTTCAGGAATGGGAAAAAATGCCAAAGAACAAGCTTCTAGCAACCAGAAGCACTGAAAAAATAAGACTTAAATAATGTGGAGACAAAAGCAACGCCCTTATTTTTTAGCGCCAAATAAGACGCCCACATTATTTGGCGCCTAAATGCTTTTGGCGCCAAAAATGACGCCACATCCGGAACGCCGACATTTTTGGCGCAAAATAACGTCAAAAAATGACGCAACTTCCGGCGACACGTATGACGCCGGAAACGGAAAAGATTTTTTGCGCCAAAAAAGTCCGCGCCAAGAATGACGCAATAAAATGAAGCATTTTCAGCCCCCGCGAGTCTAACAGCCCACAGGAAAAAAAGAGTCAAATTTTTGAAGGTAAGAAAAAATGATTAATTCAAATGCATTATCCCAAATATGAAACTGACTGTCTGAAAAATAAGGAAAGTTGAACATTCTGAGTCAAGGCAAATAAATGTTTGAATACATATATTTAGAACTTTATAAACAAAGTGCCCAACCATAGCTTAGAGTGTCACAGAAAATAAGATTTACTTACCCCAGGACACTCATCTACATGTTTGTAGAAAGCCAAACCAGTACTGAAACGAGAATCAGCAGAGGTAATGGTATATATAAGAGTATATCGTCGATCTGAAAAGGGAGGTAAGAGATGAATCTCTACGACCGATAACAGAGAACCTATGAAATAGACCCCGTAGAAGGAGATCACTGCATTCAAATAGGCAATACTCTCCTCACATCCCTCTGACATTCACTGCACGCTGAGAGGAAAACCGGGCTCCAACTTGATGCGGAGCGCATATCAACGTAGAATCTAGCACAAACTTACTTCACCACCTCCATCGGAGGCAAAGTTTGTAAAACTGAATTGTGGGTGTGGTGAGGGGTGTATTTATAGGCATTTTAAGGTTTGGGAAACTTTGCCCCTCCTGGTAGGAATGTATATCCCATACGTCACTAGCTCATGGACTCTTGCTAATTACATGAAAGAAAAGGAAAATTTATGCTTACCTGATAAATGTATTTCTTTTACGATATGACAAGTCCACGTATTTCATCCTTACTTATGGGATATCGCCTCCTGGTCAGCAGGAGGAGGCAAAGAGCACCACAGCAGAGCTGTATATATAGTTCCTCCCTTCCCTCCCACTCCAGTCATTCGACCAAAGTTAGGAAGAGAAAGGAAAAGCCAAGGTGCAGAGGTGACTGAAGTTTAATAAAAATATCGTAATAGGATTACTGTTAACAAATCTTCTTAATGCATGGCAAAGGCGCTGTATGACATGTTTTTTCTGTTTGGCCCTAAAAATTGAGCATATGTATAAGGTGAATGTACTCTTAAAATTACCTTAATAATACACTATATGTATATATACTATGATGCACATTGTTGATTTAATGGGTGTATTTATGATTAGGTTTCCATTTGTACTCTATAGCAAGATAGTTTGATGTTTGTCAGAAAAATGTGAACAGCTGTTTAAACTTGAATATGCAATTACTAACGTATATAAAGACTAATAAATGAGCACCTGGTATAGTCTATGATTACGGCAACTGTTAGCCGAAACGCGTAAGACTGATCACTTCATTCACTTTTTAGTCTTTTTTTATCTACCTTTTTGCTGTTCTTAAAAATATGTTCTAATAAAGCCTGATTTTTTATTTCCTGGGACTATCGCTCTCATTTTTTCTTATTCATTACCAAGGGCTGTGAGGAGCCCGTTGCTGCTTGTCCCAGTGATTTGCTATTGAGCCTATTTGCAGCCTTGGAGCCATAAGCGGATACTCGCTAAGGGGTAAGGAAGACCGAAGAACATGACGTCACATCTGGTGTAAGTCCCGCACTCGCAAAGCAACTAAACCAAAGGAGAAGTGAGGTTGACGATCGCGTCTAATAGCGTGGCCATCCCTCTATCTACACTGAGGTTGTGCCTACCCGGGAGGAAGCAGTCTACATAGGCAGAAGCACAAGGAGAAAGGCGAAGAAATCTTTGCGTAAGTACGGGTGAAGCCCGAGTTGTGACCGCCGAGTCAATATTGTTTGCTGTTAAGGGTGACCGCTGAGTCAGTGTTTGCAAATTAATGACTTTTTAACAGTTCCATTGTCTTCACCCCCATTAATCTTGTGAGGCTCTGTTCATATGTTCTTCACTCAGTGTGATCTCTTGTTATACATTAATAAAAATAAAGACCTGTCTTAGAAAATGACAGGGTGGGCCATGGAATCGTCATATCGTAAAAGAAATAAATTTATCAGGTAAGCATAAATTTCCTTTTCTTTTACAAGATATGACGAGTCCACGGATTTCATCCTTATTTATGGGATACAATACCAAAGCTATAGGACACGGATGAAAGGGAGGGACAAGACAGGAACCTAAACGGAAGGCACCACTGCTTGAAGAACCTTTCTCCCAAAAATAGCCTCTGATGAGGCAAAGGTATCAAATTTGTAAAATTTGGAATAAGTGTGAAGAGACGACCAAGTTGCAGCCTTGCAAATCTGTTCAACAGAAGCATCATTTTTAAATGCCCATGAGGAAGCCACAGCCCTAGTGGAATGAGCTGTAATTCATTCAGGAGGCTGCTGTCCAGCAGTCTCGTATGCAAAACGGATGATACTCTTCAGCCAAAAAGAAAGAGAAGTAGCCGTAGCTTTCTGACACCTACGTTTCCCAGAAAAAAACAACAAATAATGAAGATTATTAACGAAATTCCTTAGTCGCCTGCAAGTAAAACTTCAGGGCATGGACTATGTCCAAATTATGTAACATACGCTCCTTCTTAGAAGAAGGATTAGGACACAATGAAGGAACAACAATTTCCAGATTAATATTCTTGTTAGAAACAACCGTAGGAAGAAAACCAAGTTTGGTACGCAACACTACCTTATCAGAATGAAAAATAAGATAAGGAGAATCACATTGTAATGCTGAAAGCTCAGAAACTCTACGAGCAGAAGAAAGAGCAACCAAAAAAAAAACTTTCCAAGATAACAACTTAATATCTATGGAATGCATAGGTTCAAACGGAACCCCTTGAAGAACATTAAGAACTAAATTCAAACTCCAAGGAGGAGCAATTGGTCTAAACACAGGCCTGATTCTAGTCAGAACCTAACAAAAAGATTGAACATCCGGAACATCTGCCAGAAGTTTGTGTAGCAAAATAGATAAAACAGAAATCTGTCCCTTTAAGGAACTTGCTGACAACCCTTTCTCCAATCCTTCTTGGAGAAAGGATAAAATCCTAATCTTACTCCATGAGTAGCCCTTGAATTCGCACCAATAAAGATATTTACGCCATATCTTATGGTAAATCTTTCTAGTAACAGGCTTACGTGCCTGAATCAAAGTATATATGACCGAATCAGAGAACCCTCGCTTAGATAAAAACAAGCGTTCAATCTCCAAGCAGTCAGCTGTAGAGAAATTAGATTTGGATGATGGAAGGGTCCCTGAATGAGAAGGTCCTGCCTCAATGGAAGCTTCCACGGTGGCAGAGAAGACATGTCCACCAGATCGGCATACCAAGTCCTGCGAGGCCACGCAGGAGCGATGAGAATCACTGAAGCCCTCTCCTGTTTGATCCGAGCAATCACCCGGGGAAGGAGAGCAAACGGTGGAAACACATAAGCTAGGTTGAACGACCAAGGCACTGCCAAGGCATCTATCAGTTCGGCCTGAGGATCCCTGGACCTGGATCCGTATCTCGGGAGCTTGGCATTCTGTAGAGATGCCATGAGATCCAGCTCCGGACTGTCCCATTTGAGAATCAGGGTGGCAAAGACCTCTGGATGGAGTTCCCATTCCCCCGAATGAAAAGTCTGTCTGCTGAAAAAATCCGCTTCCCAGTTATCCACTCCTGGGATGTAGATTGCTGACAGATAACAAGAGTGAGCCTCCGCCCACCGAATTATCTTTGACACTTCTGTCATCGCTAAGGAACTCCTTGTTCCTCCCTGATGATTAATGTAAGCCACAGTCGTGATGTTGTCCGACTGAAATCGGATGAATTTGGCCGAAGCCAACTGAGGCCAAGCCTGAAAAGCATTGAATATTGCCAACAACTCCAGAATATTGATTGGAAGTAGACACTCCGACCGAGTCCACACACCCTGAGCCTTCAGGGAATTCCAGACTTCACCCCATCCTAGTAGACTGGCGTTCGTTGTCACTATCACCCATGAGGGTCTGCGGAAACACGTCCCTTGGGACAGATGACAACCACCAAAGAAGAGTCTCTTGTCTCCTGATCTAGATCTATCTGAGGAGACAAATTTGCATAGTCTCCAGTCCACTGTCTATTAGAGTTCCTAGGAAAGGAAACCTTGTCTGTGGAATTAGTGAACTCTTTTCTAGATTCACCTTCCACCCGTGAGTCCTTAGAAAGGACAGAACAATGTCTGTATGAGACTTCGTCAGCTGATAAGACGACGCCTGGATCAGAATATTGTCCAGATAAGGCGACACTGCAATGCCCCGTGGCCTGAGAACCGACAGCAGAGACCCTAGAACCTTTGTGAAGATCCTGGGTGCCGTGGCCAGCCCGAAGGGAAGGGCCATGAACTGAAAAAGTTTGTCCAGAAACGCAAACCTCAGAAACTGGTGATGATCTCTGTGGACAGGAATATGAAGATATGCGTCCTTTAAGTCCACGGTAGTCATATATTTAACCTCCTGGATCAATGGAAGACTTGTCAGAATAGTATCCATCTTGAAGGATGGAACTCCGAGAAACTTGATTAGACTCGAGATCTAAAATGGGTCGGAACGTTCCCTCTTTTTTGGGAACCACAAAAAGATTTGAATAAAATCCCTGCCCCTGTTCCTGTATTGGCACGGGACAAATTACTCCCATAGTGGAGAGGTCCTTTACACAACGTAAGAACACCTCTCTTAATCTGGTCTACAGACAATCGTGAAAGAAGAAACCTTCCCCTTGGGAAGGAATTTTTGAACTCCAACTGATAGCCTTGAGACACAATTTCAAGTGTCCAGGAATCCTGAACGTCTTTTATCCAAGCATGGACAAAGAGAGAAAGTCTGCCCCCTACTAGATCCAGTCCCGGATCAGGGGCTGCCCCTTCATGCTGTCTTGGGAGAAGCAGCGGGCTTCTTGGGTTGTTTACCCTTGATCCAAGCCTGGTTGGGTCTCCAGGTGAGCTTGGCTTGAGGATAATTCCCGTCCTGTTTAGCAGAAGAGGAAGGGGGAACTCCTTTGAAATTACGAAAGGAAAGAAAATTACATTGTCGTCTCCTTTGCTTAGATGTCTTATCTTGAGGGAGGAGGTGACTCTTACCTCCCGTGATGTCAGAAATTATTTCTTTCAAGTCAGGCCCGAATAGGGTCTTTCCCTTAAAAGGAATAGCCAAAAGCTTGGATTTAGAGGACACATCCGCAGACCAAGACTTCAACCATAGGGCTCTCCGTGCTAGGATAGAGAATGCCAAACTCTTAGCCGCCAACTTGGTGACCTGAAAGGCAGCATCCGTAATAAAAGAATTAGCCAGCTTAAGGGCCTTAATTCTATCTTGTATTTCCTCCAAAGAAGTCTCAGTCCTGAAAGACTCTTCTAGAGCTTCAAACCAAAAGGCAGCCGCCGTTGTGACTGTTACAATGCAGGCCGCTGGTTGCAATAAAAACCCTTGATGAACATAGAGTTTTTTGAGAAGACCCTCCAACTTCTTATCCATGGGGTCTTTGAAAGCACAACTATCCTCGAGAGGAATAGTCGTACGCTTCGCAAGGGTAGAGATAGCTCCCTCCACCTTGGGGGCCGTGTGCCAAGAGTCCAGTACGGTGTCGGCTATAGGGTACATTTTCTTAAAAATAGGGGAAGGAGAGAACGGGATACCCGGTCTTTCCCATTCTCTTGCAACAATTTCCGAAATTGTCTTAGGAACCGGAAAAACATCGGAATAAGAAGGGACCTCTAAGTATTTGTCCATCTTACATAATTTCTCTGGTGGGACCACAATAGAGTCACAGTCGTCCAGAGTCAACAAAACCTCTCGCAGCAACAGACGGAGGTATTCAAGTTTAAATCTGAAAGACACGACGTCCGAATCTGTCTGGGGCAACGCACTTCCTGAGTCAGACAGTTCCCCCTCAGACAGGGTCTCCCTTCCTCCCAATTCAGAACCCTGGGAGGGTACATCGGAGATAGCCATCAGCACATCAGAAGGCGCAGTGACCACATGGGCTTCTGTTCTGCTGCGTTTGCCTTGTAACACTGGCAACTTAGACAAAACTTCTGTAAGGGTAGATGACATAACTGCAGCCATATCCTGCAGAGTGAAAGAAGTGGACACAGTTGAAGAACACGGCGTCGCTTGTGCGGGCGTTAAAGGTTATGACGCTTGGGGAGAAAGTTGCGGCATACCCTGAGTCTCATCAGTTAGAGAAACATCCTTAGACATACTTGTATTAAAGAAAAAGTAAATTTATGCTTACCTGATAAATACATTTCTTCTATGGTACGACAAGTCCACGGATTCATCCTTTACTTGTGGGATATTATCCTCCTGCTAACAGGAAGTGGCAAAGAGCACCACAGCAGAGATGTCTATATAGCTCCTACCTTAGCTCCACCCCCCCAGTCATTCGACCGAAGGTACAGGAAGAAAAAGGAGAAACTACAAGGTGCAGAGGTGACTGAAGTTTCAAATCAAAA
>NC_069500.1:820230568-820290784 GCF_027579735.1 Bombina bombina | reverse complement strand
GAATAAAGCAGGAGAGAGCTTCTGTGATTCTGATAGCACCTGCGTGGCCACGCATGACTTGGTATGCAGACCTAGTGGACATGTCCTTGGTTATACCATGATCTCTGCCAATGAGGCGGGACTTTCTATTCCAAGGTCTGTTCACGTATCCAAATCTAATTTCTCCAACATAGGTGTGTCCGGTCCACGGCGTCATCCTTACTTGTGGGATATTCTCTTCCCCAACAGGAAATGGCAAAGAGCCCAGCAAAGCTGGTCACATGATCCCTCCTAGGCTCCGCCTACCCCAGTCATTCTCTTTGCCGTTGTACAGGCAACATCTCCACGGAGATGGCTTAGAGTTTTTTAGTGTTTAACTGTAGTTTTTATTATTCAATCAAGAGTTTGTTATTTTGAAATAGTGCTGGTATGTACTATTTACTCAGAAACAGAAAAGAGATGAAGATTTCTGTTTATATGAGGAAAATGATTTTAGCACCGTAACTAAAATCCATGGCTGTTCCACACAGGACTGTTGAGAGCAATTAACTTCAGTTGGGGGAACAGTGTGCAGTCTCTTACTGCTTGAGGTATGACACATTCTAACAAGACGATGTAATGCTGGAAGCTGTCATTTTCCCTATGGGATCCGGTAAGCCATGTTTATTAAGATAGTAAATAAGGGCTTCACAAGGGCTTATTAAGACTGTAGACTTTTTCTGGGCTAAATCGATTCATTATTAACACATATTTAGCCTTGAGGAATCATTTATTCTGGGTATTTTGATATGATTATATCGGCAGGCACTGTTTTAGACACCTTATTCTTTAGGGGCTTTCCCTAATCATAGTCAGAGCCTCATTTTCGCGCCGGTATGGCGCACTTGTTTTTGAGGACAGCATGGCATGCAGCTGCATGTGTGTGGAGCTCTGATACATAGAAAAGTCTTTCTGAAGGCATCATTTGGTATCGTATTCCCCTTTGGGCTTGGTTGGGTCTCAGCAAAGCAGATTCCAGGGACTGTAAAGGGGTTAAATATAAAAACGGCTCCGGTTCCGTTATTTTAAGGGTTAAAGCTTCCAAATTTGGTGTGCAATACTTTTAAGGCTTTAAGACACTGTGGTGAAATTTTGGTGAATTTTGAACAATTCCTTCATACTTTTTCGCAATTGCAGTAATAAAGTGTGTTTAGTTTAAAATTTAAAGTGACAGTAACGGTTTTATTTTAAAACGTTTTTTGTGCTTTGTTATCAAGTTTATGCCTGTTTAACATGTCTGAACTACCAGATAGATTGTGTTCTGACTGTGGGGAAACCAAGGTTCCTTCTCATTTAACTATATGTATTTTATGTCATAAAAAAATTTAGTAAAAATGATGCCCAAGATGATTCCTCAAGTGAGGGGAGTAAGCATGGTACTGCATCATCCCCTCCTTCGTCTACACCAGTCTTGCCCATACAGGAGGCCCCTAGTACATCTAGTGCGCCAATACTCCTTACTATGCAACATTTAACGGCTGTAATGGATAATTCTATCAAAAACATTTTAGCCAATATGCCCACTTATCAGCGAAAGCGCGACTGCTCTGTTTTAGAAAATTCTGTAGAGCATGAGAACGCTGATGATATGGTTTCTGAAGGGCCCCTACACCAGTCTGAAGGGGCCAGGGAGGTTTTGTCTGAGGGAGAAATTTCAGATTCAGGAAACATTTCTCAACAAGCTGAACCTGATGTGATTACTTTTAAATTTAAGTTGGAACATCTCCGCGCTCTGCTTAAGGAGGTGTTATCCAATTTGGATGATTGTGATTATCTGGTCATTCCAGAACCACTATGTAAAATGGAAAAGTTCTTAGAGGCCCCGGGGCCCCCCGAAGCTTTTCCTATATCCAAGCGGGTGGCGTACATTGTTAGTAAAGAATGGGACAGGCCCGGTATACCTTTAGTACCTCCCCCCATATTTAAAAAAATTGTTTTCCTATAGTCGACCCCAGAAAGGACTGATGGCAGACAGTCCCCAAGGTCGAGGGGGCGGTTTCTACTCTACACAAGCGCGCCACTATACCCATAGAAGATAGTTGTGCTTTCCAAGATCCTATGGATAAAAAATTAGAAGGTCTGCTAAAAAAGATGTTTGTTCAGCAAGGTTCCCTTCTACAACCAATTGCATGCATTGTCCCTGTCACTGCAGCCGCGTGTTTCTAGTTTGATGAGCTAGGAAAGGCGATTATTAGTAATTCTTCTTCTTATGAGGAGATTATGGACAGAATTCGTGCTCTTAAATTGGCTAATTCTTTCACCCTAGACGCCACCTTGCAATTGGCTAGGTTAGCGGCGAAAAAATTCTGGGTTTGCTATTGTGGCGCAGAGCGCTTTGGTTAAAATCTTGGGCAGTGGATGCGTCTTCCAAGAACAAATTGCTTGACATTCCTTTCAAGGGGAAAACACTCTTTGGCCCTGACTTGAAAGAGATTATCTCTGATATCACTGGGGCAAGGGCCACGCCCTTCCTCAGGATAGGTCTTTTCAAGACCAAAAATAAACCTAAGTTTCGTCCCTTTCGCAGAAACGGATCAGCCCCAAGGGCTACGTCCTCTAAGCAGGAAGGTAATACTTCTCAAACCAATCCAGCCTGGAGACCTATGCAAGGCTGGAACAAAGGAAAGCAGGCCAGGAAACCTGCCACTGCTACCAAGACAGCATGAAATGCGGGCCCCCGATCCGGGACCGGATCTGGTGGGGGGCAGACTCTCTCTCTTCGCTCAGGCTTGGGCAAGAGATGTTCTGGATCCTTGGGCGCTAGAAATAGTCTCCCAAGGTTATTCTCTGGAGTTCAAGGGGCTTCCTCCAAGGGGGAGGTTCCACAGGTCTCAGTTGTCTTCAGACCACATAAGAAGACAGGCATTCTTACATTGGGTAGAAGACCTGCTAAAAATGGGAGTGATTCATCCTGTTCCATTAGGAGAACAAGGGATGGGGTTCTACTCCAATCTGTTCATAGTTCCCAAAAAAGAGGGAACGTTCAGACCAATCTTCGATCTCAAGATCTTGAACAAGTTTCTCAAGGTTCCATCGTTCAAGATGGAAACCATTCGAACACTTCTTCCTTCCATCCAGGAAGGTCAATTCATGACCAAGGTGGATTTCAAGGATGCGTATCTACATATTCCTATCCACAAGGAACATCATCGGTTCCTAAGGTTTGCATTCCTGGACAAGCATTTCCAGTTCGTGGCGTTTTCTTTCGGATTAGCCACTGCTCCTAGGATTTTCTCATAGGTACTAGGGTCCCTTCTGGCGGTGCTAAGACCAAGGGGCATTGCTGTAGTACCTTACTTGGACGACATTCTGATTCGAGCGTCGTCCCTTCCTCAAGTAAAGGCTCACACGGACATTGTCCTGGCCTTTCTCAGATCTCACGGATGGAAAGTGAACGTGGAAAAGAGTTCTCTATCTCCGTCAACGAGGGTTCCCTTCTTGGGAACTATAATAGACTCCTTAGAAATGAGGATTTTTCTGACAGAAGCCAGAAAAACAAAACTTCTAGACTCTTGTCGGATACTTCATTCCGTTCCTCTTCCTTCCATAGCGCAGTGCATGGAAGTGATAGGTTTGATGGTAGCGGCAATGGACATAGTTCCTTTTGTGCGCATTCATCTAAGACCATTACAACTGTTCATGCTCAGTCAGTGGAATGGGGACTATTCAGACTTGTCTCCGAAGATACAAGTAAGTCAGAGGACCAGAGACTCATTCCGTTGGTGGCTGTCCCTGGACAACCTGTCACAAGGGATGACCTTCCGCAGACCAGAGTGGGTCATTGTCACGACCGACGCCAGTCTGATGGGCTGGGGCGCGGTCTGGGGATCCCTGAAAGGTCAGGGTCTTTGGTCTCGGGTAGAATCTCTTCTACCGATAAATATTCTGGAACTGAGAGCGATATTCAATGCTCTCAAAGCTTGGCCTCACCTAGCGAGGGCCAAGTTCATACATCAACCATCAGGGGGGAACAAGGAGTTCCCTAGCGATGGAAGAAGTGACCAAAATCATTCTATGGGCGGAGTCTCACTCCTGCCACCTGTCTGCTATCCACATCCCAGGAGTGGAAAATTGGGAAGCGGATTTTCTGAGTCGTCAGACATTGCATCCGGGGGAGTGGGAACTCCATCCGGAAATCTTTGCCCAAGTCACTCAACCGTGGGGCATTCCAGACATGGATCTGATGGCCTCTCGTCAGAACTTCAGAGTTCCTTACTACGGGTACAGATCCAGGGATCCCAAGGCGGCTCTAGTGGATGCACTAGTAGCACCTTGGACCTTCAAACTAGCTTATGTGTTCCCGCCGTTTCCTCTCATCCCCAGGCTGGTAGCCAGGATCAATCAGGAGAGGGCGTCGGTGATTTTGATAGCTCCTGCGTGGCCACGCAGGACTTGGTATGCAGATCTGGTGAATATGTCATCGGCTCCACCATGGAAGCTACCTTTGAGACGAGACCTTCTTGTTCTAGGTCCGTTCGACCCACTCCAGCTGACTGCTTGGAGATTGAACGCTTGATCTTATCAAAGCGAGGGTTCTCAGATTCTGTTATTAATACTCTTGTTCAGGCCTGAAAGCCTGTAACCAGAAAAATTACCACATAATTTGGTATATCTGTTGGTGTGAATCTGCAGGATTCCCTTGGGACAAGGTTAAGATTCCTAAGAGTCTATCCTTCCTTCGAGAAGGATTGGAAAAAGGATTATCTGCAAGTTCCTTGATGGGACAGATTTCTGCCTTGTCTGTGTTACTTCACATAAAGCTGGCAGCTGTGCCAGATGTTCTAGCCTTTGTTCAGGCTCTGGTTAGAATCAAGCCTGTTTACAAAATTTTGACTCCTCCTTGGAGTCTCAACCTAGTTCTTTCAGTTCTTCAGGGGGTTCCGTTTGAACCCTTACATTCCGTTGATATTAAGTTATTATCTTGGAAAGTTTTGTTTTTGGTTGCAATTTCTTCTGCTAGAAGAGTTTCAGAATTATCTGCTCTGCAGTGTTCTTCTCCTTATCTGGTGTTCCATGCAGATAAGGTGGTTTTGCGTACTAAACCTGGTTTTCTTCCAAAAGTTGTTTCTAACAAAAACATTAACCAGGAGATAGTTGTGCCTTCTTTGTGTCCTAATCCAGTTTCAAAGAAGGAACGTTTGTTGCACAACTTGGATGTAGTTCGTGCTCTCAAATTTTACTTAGCAGCTACTAAGGATTTCAGACAAACTTCGTCTTTGTTTGTTGTTTATTCTGGTAAACGGAGAGGTCAAAAAAGCAACTTCTACCTCTCTCTCCTTCTGGATTAAAAGCATTATCCGATTGGCTTATGAGACTGCCGGACGGCAGCCTCCTGAAAGAATCACAGCTAACTCCACTAGGGCTGTGGCTTCCACATGGGCCTTCAAGAACGAGGCTTCTGTTGATCAGATATGTAAGGCAGCGACTTGGTCTTCACTGCACACTTTTTCTAAATTTTACAAATTTGATACTTTTGCTTCTTCTGAGGCTATTTTTGGGAGAAAGGTTTTGCAAGCCGTGGTGCCTTCCATTTAGGTGACCTGATTTGCTCCCTCCCTTCATCCGTGTCCTAAAGCTTTGGTATTGGTTCCCACAAGTAAGGATGACGCCGTGGACCGGACACACCTATGTTGGAGAAAACAGAATTTATGTTTACCTGATAAATTACTTTCTCCAACGGTGTGTCCGGTCCACGGCCCGCCCTGGTTTTTTTAATCAGGTCTGATAATTTATTTTCTTTAACTACAGTCACCACGGTAACATATGGTTTCTCCTATGCAAATATTCCTCCTTAACGTCGGTCGAATGACTGGGGTAGGCGGAGCCTAGGAGGGATCATGTGACCAGCTTTGCTGGGCTCTTTGCCATTTCCTGTTGGGGAAGAGAATATCCCACAAGTAAGGATGACGCCGTGGACCGGACACACCGTTGGAGAAAGTAATTTATCAGGTAAACATAAATTCTGTTTTCTCTGCGCCTGTCTGCTTGCAGATTGAACGCCTGATTCTATCAAAGCGTGGTTTCTCTGAGTCTGTCATTGATACCCTGATTCAGGCTAGAAAGCCTGTCACCAGGAAGATCTATTATAAGATTTGGCGCAAATATCTTTATTGGTGTGAATCCAAAGGTTACTCGTGGAGTAAGATTAGGATTCCTAGAATATTGTCTTTTCTCCAAGAAGGTTTGGAGAAGGGATTATCAGCTAGTTCCTTATAAGTTTAAATATCTGCTTTGTCTATTCTTCTACACAAACGTCTGGCAGATGTCCCAGACGTTCGAGCATTTAGTCAGGCTTTGGTCAGAATCAAGCCTGTATTTAAACCTGTTGCTCCACCATGGAGCCTAAATTTAGTTCTTCAAGGGGTTCCGTTTGAACCTATGCATTCCCTGGATATTAAGCTTCTATCTTGGAAAGTTTTGTTTTTAGTAGCTATCTCTTCGGCTCGAAGAGTTTGAGCCATATGCTTTACAGTGTGATTCCCCTTATCTTATGTTCCATGCAGATAAGGTGGTCTTGCGTACCAAACCTGGGTTCCTCCCTAAGGTTGGTTCTAACAGGAATATCAATCAAGAGATTGTTGTTCCTTCACTGTGTCCTAATTCTTCTTCAAAGAAGGAACGTCTGTTGCACAATCTTGATGTGGTTCGTGCTTTAAAGTTCTACTTACAAGCAACTAAAGATTTCCGTCAAACATCTTCATTGTTTGTTGTTTATTCTGGTAAGCGGAGATGTCAGAAGGCTACGGCTACCTCTTTCCTTTTGGCTGAAAAGCATCATCCGTTTGGCCTATGAGAGTGCTGGCCAGCAGCCTCCTGAAAGAATTACTGCTCATTCTACTAGAGCTGTGGCTTCCACATGGCTTTTAAAAATGAGGCTTCTGTTAAACAGATTTGTAATGCGGCGACTTGGTCTTCGCTTCATACTTTTTCCAAATTTGATACTTTTGATTCTTCGGAGGCTATTTTTGGGAGAGAGGTTCTACAAGCAGTGGTGCCTTCCGTTTAAGGTCCCTGTCTTGTCCCTCCCTTCATCCGTGTCCTAAAGCTTTGGTATTGGTATCCCCCAGGTAAGGATGAATCTGTGGACTCGATACATCTTACAAGAGAAAACATAATTTATGCTTACCTGATAAATGTATTTCTCTTGTGATGTATCGAGTCCACGGCCCGCCCTGTTTGTTAAGACAGGCATATATATTTTTAAAATTTCAGTCACCACTGCACCCTATAGTTTCTCCTTTTTCTTCCTAGCCTTCGGTCGAATGACTGGGGGGTGGAGCTAAGGGGGGAGCTATATAGGCAGCTCTGCTGTGGGTGCTCTCTGCCACTTCCTGTAGGGGAGGAGAATATCCCACAATTAAGGATGAATCAGTGGACTCGATACATCACAAGAGAAATACATTTATCAGGTAAGCATAAATTGTTTTACGTTGATGTCTTTAATATTTGAACCACAATTATTTATAAAAAATACTTCATATTTTTCCTAGATTGATCTTTGCTTTTAAAGGATTATAGTTTTCTTTTTTTTTTTTCTTTTTTTTTAGCATTCCTAAAACAAAATACACTAGTGTGTGCACAACAGAAATGTACAGTGAGCTTAACGTATTGGCTTTGCTTGACTTGGATGTCTGTTTTTTTTTAATTATACTTAGTTTTCTTTATACTTATTTGCATATCCTCTTCAAACCACAGGTTTGGGACCCATTCCTGGGTTGCAACAGCATGTTTACTGGTTTGTGACTTGTGTTTGTGGTGTGTTATGAGTGTGTGTATGTTGCATCAGTGTATGAGTGCGTGTGTGTTGTATGAGTGTGTATGTTACCTTTTACAACACTTTTTTAAAGGGACAGTCAATACCAGAATTTGTTGTTTTAAAAGATGGATACTCCCTTAATTACCCATTCCCCCGTTTTGCATAACCAACACAGTTATAATACAAGTTTTACCTCTGTAATTACCTTGTATCTAAGCCTCTGCAGACTGGCCCCATATTTCAGTTTTTGACAGACTTGCATGTTAGCCAATCAGTGCTCACTCCTCAGTAAATTCACATGCATGAGCTCAATGTTATCTATATGAAACACATGAAATAACGCCCTCTAGTGGTCAAAAAGCATTGATCTTAGAGGTTGCCTTCAAGGTCTAAGAAATTAGCATATGAACCTCCTAGGTTTAGCTTTCAACTAAGAATACCAAGAGAGCAAAGCAAAATTGGTGATAAAAGTAAATTGTAAAGTTGTTTAAAATTACATGCCCTATCTGAATTCTGAAAGTTTTTTTGGACTTGACTGTCCCTTTAAGTTAGGTTACAATCAGGATCAACATATGCACTCATTTTATTCACTTTGCCAGAAATTGCAGCTATCTTGTATATTCAGAGATTTTCAGACCATGTTATTATTGCACTGGGTTTTGGGGGGTAAACGTCTGAAGATCCTTGCTCTAGCAGAATGTCTGTTGCTATGAAAACATTAAATACACTAGGTTGAAACATACAATTGTGTATTTATAGAAATAAGCAGAATAGCGTTTGTTGTATTGGGGCAAATTTTTTTTTTCTTTTTTATGCTATTCAGCCTTACAATCGTTGGCTACACCTTTTTATATTATATGTAACATATGCTGGCTGTCCATATATCTCCAGAGACTGTCACTCCACACACAAGTCACAGTCCAGGCATCCTTAGTTAAGCTTTTGCAACACACTTGATTCTACATGTTTGATAGTTGTGTTTGAGACTGTAGTAGAACTTACCTTTATTGGGCATTAGTAGTCATATCATTTTGGCTTTTTTTTTGTGGCAATGGTACACTTTATTGATTTTTACTTTTTAGATTTTTGTGCCATCAGACACTTTGCATTCCCATTAGCTTTGGTCACAAATACGTTGCATTCTCATTAATTTTGGTCAGCCGTTGTTCTGGCATACTAGGCAGTCAGGAAGGATCTGCCTTTTCCTGTTCTTGTCACTCTGTTCGTTTAGTTGTAATTTTGTTACTGCAATTAAATAGACAGTCTACACCAGAATTGTTATGGTTTAAAAAGATAGATAACACCTTTACTACTTTCCCCAGCTTTGCACATCCAATGTTATATAAATAGACATTTAGAGATTTAAATATTATAAAGTACGCCTGTTTCTAAGCCACTACATACAGCCTTTTATCACATGCTTTTTTATTAGCTTTTTACAACAAGAGACTGCTAATTCACGTGGGCCATATAGATAACGTGCTCTCTCCCATGGAGTTGTGCATGACACTTCACTAATTGGCTAAAATGCATGTCAATAGAAAATAGCCATGTGATAAGGGGGGGCTGTCAAATGATGCTTAGATACAAGGTAATCACAGAAAAAGTATATTAATATAAGCATGTTGGCTGTGCAAAATTGGGGACTGGGTAATAGTTATTTATCTTTTTAAACAATACAAATTTTGGAGTAGACTGTCCCTTAAAGTGAATGTAAACTTTCATAAATTAGTGCTCGGTTTTTAAAAATATTAAAAACAGGGGCACTTTCATTCATGAGCAGGACAAGCAGGTGGGGGATCGGCGATCCGGCTTTGCACAAGAGAAAGGTAGTATTTGTAAAAATACAGTGCAATGTAAACTTTCATGAATGAAAGTGCCCCTGTTTTTAATGGTATTAATTTTTTATGACACAATGAGTCCGGATCATCTTAATTACTAATGGGATATTCACCTCCTGGTCAGCAGGAGGCGGCAAAGACCACCACAGCAAAGCTGTTAAATAGCTCCTCCCTTCCCTCCCACTCCAGTCATTCTCTTTGCCTACGTTAGTGATAGGATGTGGTAAAGTGAGGTGTTAGTAAAGATTCTTCAATCAAGAGTTTATTATTTTTAGTACAAGATTGTGCTGCTTTGTCCTAGGGTGTAGCCGTAGTCCATGTTAGTCTCTTCAGTAGAGCAGTGGTGGCTTTAGAGCAATGGGAACTTGTGGGACATGATTCTCACTGCGCCTCCCATAGATTGTTTGCTGCCCTGTTTGCAAAAGTCTGAGGGAGAAATGCTCAGTACTTTTCTTTCATGTAATTAACAAGAGTCCATGAGCTAGTGACGTATGGGATATACATTCCTACCAGGAGGGGCAAAGTTTCCCAAACCTTAAAATGCCTATAAATACACCCCTCACCACACCCACAAATCAGTTTTACAAACTTTGCCTCCAAGGGAGGTGGTGAAGTAAGTTTGTGCTAGATTCTACGTTGATATGCGCTCCGCAGCAAGTTGGAGCCCGGTTTTCCTCTCAGCGTGCAGTGAATGTCAGAGGGATGTGAGGAGAGTATTGCCTATTGAATGCAGTGATCTCCTTCTACGGGGTCTATTTCATAAGGTTCTCTGTTATCGGTCGTAGAGATTCATCTCTTACCTCCCTTTTCAGATCGACGATATACTCTTATATTTACCATTTCCTCTACTGATTCTCGTTTCAGTACTGGTTTGGCTTTCTACAAACATGTAGATGAGTGTCCTGGGGTAAGTAAGTCTTATTTTCTGTGACACTCTAAGCTATGGTTGGGCACTTTATTTATAAAGTTCTAAATATATGTATTCAAACATTTATTTGCCTTGACTCAGAATGTTCAACTTTCCTTATTTCCAGACAGTCAGTTTCATATTTGGGATTATGCTTTAAATTATCATATTTTTTCTTACCTCAAAAATTTGACTTTTTTCCCTGTGGGCTGTTAGGCTCGCGGGGGCTGAAAATGCTTCATTTTATTGCGTCATTCTTGGCGCGGACTTTTTTGGTGCAAAAATTCTTTTCCGTTTCCGGCGTCATACGTGTCGCCGGAAGTTGCGTCATTTTTGACGTTATTTTGCGCCAAAAATGTCGGCGTTCCGGATGTGGCGTCATTTTTGGCGCCAAAAGCATTTAGGCGCCAAATAATGTGGGCGTCTTATTTGGCGCCAAAAAATATGGGCGTCGCTTTTGTCTCCACATTATTTCAGTCTCATTTTTCATTTGCTTCTGGTTGCTAGAAGCTTGATGTTTGGCATTTTTTTCCCATTCCTGAAACTGTCTTATAAGGAATTTGATCTATTTTGCTTTATATGTTGTTTTTTCTCTTACATATTGCAAGATGTCTCACGTTGCATCTGAGCCAGAAGATACTACAGGAAAACCACTGCCTGCTGGATCTACCAAAGCTAAGTGTATCTGCTGTAAACTTTTGGTAGCTATTCCTCCAGCTGTTGTTTGTAATAATTGTCATGACAAACTTGTTAAAGCAGATAATATTTCCTTTAGTGATGTACCATTGCCTGTTGCAGTTCCCTCAACATCTAAGGTGCAGAATGTTCCTGATAACATAAGAGATTTTGTTTCTGAATCCATAAAGAAGGCTTTGTCTGTTATTTCTCCTTCTAGTAAACGTAAAAAGTCTTTTAAATCTTCTCTCTCTACAGATGAATTTTTAAATGAACACCATCATTCTGATTCTTTGGACTCTTCTGGTTCAGAGGATTCTGTCTCAGAGATTGATGCTGATAAATCTTCATATTTATTTAAGATGGAATTTATTCGCTCTTTACTTAAAGAAGTACTAATTGCTTTAGAAATAGAGGATTCTAGTCCTCTTGATACTAATTCTATACGTTTGGATAAGGTTTTTAAAGCTCCTGCGGTTATTCCAGAAGTCTTTCCTGTTCCTAATGCTATTTCTGCAGTAATTGCTAAGGAATGGGATAAATTGGGTAATTCATTTACTCCTTCTAAACGTTTTAAGCAATTATATCCTGTTCCGCCTGACAGGTTAGAATTTTGGGACAAAATCCCTAAAGTTGATGGGGCTATTTCTACCCTTGCTAAACGTACTACCATTCCTACGTCAGATGGTACCTCGTTTAAAGATCCTTTAGATAGAAAAATTGAATCTTTTCTAAGAAAAGCTTATCTATGTTCAGGTAATCTTCTTAGACCTGCTATATCATTGGCTGATGTTGCTGCAGCTTCAACTTTTTGGTTGGAAACTCTAGCGCAACAAGTAACAAATCGTGATTCTCATGATATTATTATTCTTCTCCAGCATGCTAATAATTTCATCTGTGATGCCATTTTTGATATTATTAGAGTTGATGTTAGATTTATGTCTCTGGCTATCTTAGCCAGAAGAGCTTTATGGCTTAAGACTTGGAATGCTGATATGGCTTCTAAATCAACTCTACTTTCCATTTCTTTCCAGGGAAACAAATTATTTGGTTCTCAGTTGGATTCTATTATTTCAACTGTTACTGGTGGGAAAGGAACTTTTTTACCACAGGATAAAAAGTCTAAAGGTAAAAACAGGGCTAACAATCGTTTTCGTTCCTTTCGTTTCAACAAAGAACAAAAGCCTGATCCTTCGTCCTCAGGAGCAGTTTCAGTTTGGAAACCATCTCCAGTCTGGAATAAATCCAAGCCTGCTAGAAAGGCAAAGCCTGCTTCTAAGTTCACATGAAGGTACGGCCCTCATTCCAGTTCAGCTGGTAGGGGGCAGGTTACGTTTTTTCAAAGAAATTTGGATCAATTCTGTTCACAATCTTTGGATTCAGAACATTGTTTCAGAAGGGTACAGAATTGGTTTCAAGATGAGACCTCCTGCAAAGAGATTTTTTCTTTCCCATGTCCCAGTAAATCCAGTGAAAGCTCAAGCATTTCTGAATTGTGTTTCAGATCTAGAGTTGGCTGGAGTAATTATGCCAGTTCCAGTTCCGGAACAGGGGATGGGGTTTTATTCAAATCTCTTCATTGTACCAAAGAAGGAGAATTCCTTCAGACCAGTTCTGGATCTAAAATTATTGAATCGTTATGTAAGGATACCAACGTTCAAGATGGTAACTGTAAGGACTATATTGCCTTTTGTTCAGCAAGGGAATTATATGTCCACAATAGATTTACAGGATGCATATCTGCATATTCCAATTCATCCAGATCATTATCAGTTCCTGAGATTCTCTTTTCTAGACAAGCATTACCAATTTGTGGCTCTACCGTTTGGCCTTGCTACAGCTCCAAGAATTTTCACAAAGATTCTCGGTGCCCTTCTGTCTGTAATCAGAGAACAGGGTATTGTGGTATTTCCTTATTTGGACGATATCTTGGTACTTGCTCCGTCTTTACATTTAGCAGAGTCTCATACGAATCGACTTGTGTTGTTTCTTCAAGATCATGGTTGGAGGATCAATTTACCAAAAAGTTCTTTGATTCCTCAAACAAGGGTAACCTTTCTGGGTTTCCAGATAGATTCAGTGTCCATGACTTTGTCTTTAACAGACAAGAGACGTCTAAAATTGATTACAGCCTGTCGAAACCTTCAGTCTCAATCATTCCCTTCGGTAGCCTTATGCATGGAAATTCTAGGTCTTATGACTGCTGCATCGGACGCGATCCCCTTTGCTCGTTTTCACATGCGACCTCTTCAGCTCTGTATGCTGAACCAATGGTGCAGGGATTACACGAAGATATATCAATTAATATCTTTAAAACCGATTGTTCGGCACTCTCTAACGTGGTGGACAGATCACCATCGTTTAATTCAGGGGGCTTCTTTTGTTCTTCCGACCTGGACTGTAATTTCAACAGATGCAAGTCTCACAGGTTGGGGAGCTGTGTGGGGATCTCTGACGGCACAAGGAGTTTGGGAATCTCAGGAGGTGAGATTACCGATCAATATCTTGGAACTCCGTGCAGTTTCAGAGCTCTTCAGTTTTGGCCTCTTCTGAAGAGAGAATCGTTCATTTGTTTTCAGACAGACAATGTCACAACTGTGGCATACATCAATCATCAAGGAGGGACTCACAGTCCTCTGGCTATGAAAGAAGTATCTCGAATTTTGGTTTGGGCGGAATCCAGCTCCTGTCTAATCTCTGCGGTTCATATCCCAGGTGTAGACAATTGGGAAGCGGATTATCTCAGTCGCCAAACGTTGCATCCGGGCGAATGGTCTCTTCACCCAGAGGTATTTCTTCAGATTGTTCAATTGTGGGGGCTCCCAGAGATAGATCTGATGGCCTCTCATCTAAACAAGAAACTTCCCAGGTATCTGTCCAGATCCCGGGATCCTCAGGCGGAGGCAGTGGATGCATTATCACTTCCTTGGAAGTATCATCCTGCCTATATCTTTCCGCCTCTAGTTCTTCTTCCAAGAGTAATCTCCAAGATTCTGAGGGAATGCTCGTTTGTTCTGCTAATAGCTCCGGCATGGCCTCACAGGTTTTGGTATGCGGATCTTGTCCGGATGGCATCTTGCCAGCCATGGACTCTTCCGTTAAGACCAGACCTTCTGTCACAAGGTCCTTTTTTCCATCCGGATCTGAAATCCTTAAATTTAAAGGTATGGAGATTGAACGCTTGATTCTTGGTCATAGAGGTTTCTCTGACTCCGTGATTAATACTATGTTACAGGCTCGTAAATCTGTATCTCGAGAGATATATTATAGAGTCTGGAAGACTTATATTTCTTGGTGTCTTTCTCATCATTTTTCTTGGCATTCTTTTAGAATACCGAGAATTTTACAGTTTCTTCAGGATGGTTTAGATAAGGGTTTGTCCGCAAGTTCTTTGAAAGGACAAATCTCCGCTCTTTCTGTTCTTTTTCACAGAAAGATTGCTATTCTTCCTGATATTCATTGTTTTGTACAAGCTTTGGTTCGTATAAAACCTGTCATTAAGTCAATTTCTCCTCCTTGGAGTTTGAATTTGGTTCTGGGAGCTCTTCAAGCTCCTCCGTTTGAACCTATGCATTCATTGGACATTAAATTACTTTCTTGGAAAGTTTTGTTCCTTTTGGCCATCTCTTCTGCTAGAAGAGTTTCTGAATTATCTGCTCTTTCGTGTGAGTCTCCTTTTCTGATTTTTCATCAGGATAAGGCGGTGTTGCGAACTTCTTTTGAATTTTTACCTAAAGTTGTGAATTCCAACAACATTAGTAGAGAAATTGTGGTTCCTTCATTATGTCCTAATCCTAAGAATTCTAAGGAGAAATCGTTGCATTCTTTGGATGTTGTTAGAGCTTTGAAATATTATGTTGACGCTACGAAATCTTTCCGTAAGACTTCTAGTCTATTTGTTATCTTTTCCGGTTCTAGGAAAGGCCAGAAAGCTTCTGCCATTTCTTTGGCATCTTGGTTGAAATCTTTAATTCATCTTGCCTATGTTGAGTCGGGTAAAATTCCGCCTCAAAGAATTACAGCTCATTCTACTAGGTCAGTATCTACTTCCTGGGCGTTTAGGAATGAAGCTTCGGTTGACCAGATCTGCAAAGCAGCAACTTGGTCCTCTTTGCATACTTTTACTAAATTCTACCATTTTGATGTATTTTCTTCTTCTGAAGCAGTTTTTGGTAGAAAAGTTCTTCAGGCAGCGGTTTCAGTTTGAATCTTCTGCTTATGTTTTTTGTTAAACTTTATTTTGGGTGTGGATTATTTTCAGCAGGAATTGGCTGTCTTTATTTTATCCCTCCCTCTCTAGTGACTCTTGTGTGGAAAGATCCACATCTTGGGTAGTCATTATCCCATACGTCACTAGCTCATGGACTCTTGCTAATTACATGAAAGAAAACATAATTTATGTAAGAACTTACCTGATAAATTCATTTCTTTCATATTAGCAAGAGTCCATGAGGCCCGCCCTTTTTTGTGGTGGTTATGATTTTGTATAAAGCACAATTATTCCAATTCCTTATTTTATATGCTTTCGCACTTTTTTATCACCCCACTTCTTGGCTATTCGTTAAACTGAATTGTGGGTGTGGTGAGGGGTGTATTTATAGGCATTTTGAGGTTTGGGAAACTTTGCCCCTCCTGGTAGGAATGTATATCCCATACGTCACTAGCTCATGGACTCTTGCTAATATGAAAGAAATGAATTTATCAGGTAAGTTCTTACATAAATTATGTTTTTTTTATAAAGTTCTAAATATATGTATTCAAACATTTATTTGCCTTGACTCAGGATGTTCAACATTCCTTATTTTCAGACAGTCAAGTTTCATATTTGGGATAATGCATTTGAATCAATCATTTTTCTTACCTTAAAAATTTGACTTTTTTTTTTCCCTGTGGGCTGTTAGGCTCGCGGGGGCTGAAAATGCTTCATTTTATTGCGTCATTCTTGGCGCGGACTTTTTTGGCGCAAAAAATCTTTTTGACGTTCTTTTGCGCCAAAATTGTCGGCGTTCCGGACGTGGCGTCATTTTTGGCGCCAAAAGCATTTAGGCGCCAAATAATGTGGGCGTCTTATTTGGCGCTAAAAAAATATGGGCGTCGCTTTTGTCTCCACATTATTTAAGTCTCATTTTTCTTTGCTTCTGGTTGCTAGAAGCTTGTTCCTTGGCATTTTTTCCCATTCCTGAAACTGTCATTTAAGGAATTTGATCAATTTTGCTTTATATGTTGTTTTTTCTCTTACATATTGCAAGATGTCTCACGTTGCATCTGAGTCAGAAGATACTTCAGGAAAATCGCTGTCTGGTGCTGGAACTACCAAAGCTAAGTGTATCTGCTGTAAACTTTTGGTAGCTGTTCCTCCAGCTGTTTGTATTAATTGTCATGACAAACTTGTTAATGCAGATAATATTTCCTTTAGTAATGTACCATTACCTGTTGCAGTTCCATCAACATCTAATGTTCAGAGTGTTCCTGATAACATAAGAGATTTTGTTTCTGAATCCATCAAGAAGGCTATATCTGTTATTCCTCCTTCTAGTAAACATAAAAAATCTTTTAAAACTTCTCTTTATACAGATGAATTTTTAAATGAACATCATCATTCTGATTCTAATGACTCTTCTGGGTCAGAGGATTCTGTCTCAGAGGTTGATGCTGATAAATCGTCATATTTATTTAAAATGGAATTTATTCGTTCTTTACTTAAAGAAGTACTTATTGCTTTAGAAATTGAGGATTCTGGTCCTCTTGATACTAAATCTAAACGTTTAGATAAGGTCTTTAAATCTCCTGTGGTTATTCCAGAAGTTTTTCCTGTTCCTGGTGCTATTTCTGAAGTAATTTCCAGAGAATGGAATAATTTGGGTAATTCATTTACTCCTTCTTAACGTTTTAAGCAATTATATCCTGTGCCATCTGACAGATTAGAATTTTGGGACAAAATCCCAAAAGTTGATGGGGCTATTTCTACCCTTGCTAAACGTACTACTATTCCTACGTCAGATGGTACTTCCTTTAAGGATCCTTTAGATAGGAAAATTGAATCCTTTCTAAGAAAAGCTTATCTGTGTTCAGGTAATCTTCTTCTTAGACCTGCTATATCATTGGCTGATGTTGCTGCAGCTTCAACTTTTTGGTTGGAAACTTTAGCGCAACAAGTAACAGATCATGATTCTCATAATATTATTATTCTTCTTCAACATGCTAATAATTTTATCTGTGATGCCATTTTTGATATTATCAGAGTTGATGTCAGGTTTATGTCTCTAGCTATTTTAGCTAGAAGAGCTTTATGGCTTAAAACTTGGAATGCTGATATGTCTTCTAAATCAACTCTACTTTCCATTTCTTTCCAGGGTAACAAATTATTTGGTTCTCAGTTTGATTCTATTATCTCAACTGTTACTGGTGGGAAAGGAACTTTTTTACCACAGGATAAAAAAATCTAAGGGTAAAAACAGGGCTAATAATCGTTTTCGTTCCTTTTGTTTCAACAAAGAACAAAAGCCTGATCCTTCATCCTCAGGAGCAGTTTCAGTTTGGAAACCATCTCCAGTCTGGAATAAATCCAAGCCTTCTAGAAAAGCAAAGCCACCTTCTAAGTCCACATGAAGGTGCGGCCCTCATTCCAGCTCAGCTGGTAGGGGGCAGGTTACGTTTTTTCAAAGAAATTTGGATCAATTCTGTTCACAATCTTTGGATTCAAAACATTGTTTCAGAAGGGTACAGAATTGGTTTCAAGATAAGACCTCCTGCAAAGAGATTTTTTCTTTCCCGTGTCCCAGTAAATCCAGTGAAAGCTCAAGCATTTCTGAAATGTGTTTCAGATCTAGAGTTTGCTGGCGTAATTATGCCAGTTCCAGTTCTGGAACAGGGGCTGGGGTTTTATTCGAATCTCTTCATTGTACCAAAGAAGGAGAATTCCTTCAGACCAGTTCTGGATCTAAAAATATTGAATCGTTATGTAAGGATACCAACGTTCAAAATGGTAACTGTAAGGACTATCTTGCCTTTTGTTCAGCAAGGGCATTAAATGTCCACAATAGATTTACAGGATGCATATCTGCATATTCCGATTCATCCAGATAATTATCAGTTCCTGAGATTCTCTTTCCGGGACAAGCATTACCAGTTTGTGGCTCTGCCGTTTGGCCTAGCTACAGCTCCAATAATTTTTACAAAGGTTCTCGGTGCCCTTCTGTCTGTAATCAGAGAACAGGGTATTGTGGTATTTCCTTATTTGGACGATATCTTGGTACTTGCTCAGTCTTCACATTTAGCAGAATCTCATACGAATCGACTTGTGTTGTTTCTTCAAGATCATGGTTGGAGGATCAATTCACTAAAAAGTTCATTGATTCCTCAGACAAGGGTAACCTTTCTGGGTTTCCAGATAGATTCAGTGTCCATGACTCTGTCTTTGACAGACAAGAGACGTCTAAAATTGATTTCAGCTTGTCGAAACCTTCAGTCACAATCATTCCCTTCGGTAGCCTTATGCATGGAAATTCTAGGTCTTATGACTGCTGCATCGGACGCGATCCCCTTTGCTCGTTTTCACATGCGACCTCTTCAGCTCTGTATGCTGAATCAATGGTGCAGGGATTACACAAAGATATCTCAATTAATATCTTTAAAACCGATTGTACGACACTCTCTAACGTGGTGGACAGATCACCATCGTTTAATTCAGGGGGCTTCTTTTGTTCTTCCGACCTGGACTGTAATTTCAACAGATGCAAGTCTTACAGGTTGGGGAGCTGTGTGGGGATCTCTGACGGCACAAGGAGTTTGGGAATCTCAGGAGGTGAGATTACCGATCAATATTTTGGAACTCCGTGCAATTTTCAGAGCTCTTCAGTCTTGGCCTCTTCTGAAGAGAGAATCATTCATTTGTTTTCAGACAGACAATGTCACAACTGTGGCATACATCAATCACCAAGGAGGGACTCACAGTCCTCTGGCTATGAAAGAAGTATCTCGAATTCTGGTTTGGGCGGAATCCAGCTCCTGTCTAATCTCTGCGGTTCATATCCCAGGTATAGACAATTAGGAAGCGGATTATCTCAGTCGCCAAACGTTGCATCCGGGCGAATGGTCTCTTCACCCAGAGGTATTTCTTCAGATTGCTCAAATGTGGGAACTTCCAGAAATAGATCTGATGGCGTCTCATCTAAACAAGAAACTTCCCAGGTATCTGTCCAGATCCCGGGATCCTCAGGCGGAGGCAGTGGATGCATTATCACTTCCTTGGAAGTATCATCCTGCCTATATCTTTCCGCCTCTAGTTCTTCTTCCAAGAGTAATCTCCAAGATTCTGAAGGAATGCTCGTTTGTTCTGCTGGTAGCTCCGGCATGGCCTCACAGGTTTTGGTATGCGGATCTTGTCATGTCTTGCCATCCGTGGACTCTTCCGTTAAGACCAGACCTTCTGTCGCAAGGTCCTTTTTTCCATCAGGATCTCAAATCCTTAAATTTAAAGGTATGGAGATTGAACGCTTGATTCTTGGTCAAAGAGGTTTCTCTGACTCTGTGATTAATACTATGTTACAGGCTCGTAAATCTGTATCTAGAGAGATATATTATAGAGTCTGGAAGACTTATATTTCTTGGTGTCTTTCTCATCATTTTTCTTGGCATTCTTTTAGAATTCCGAGAATTTTACAGTTTCTTCAGGATGGTTTAGATAAAGGTTTGATAAAGGTTTGTCCGCAAGTACTTTGAAAGGACAAATCTCTGCTCTTTCTGTTCTTTTTCACAGAAAGATTGCTAATCTTCCTGATATTCATTGTTTTGTACAAGCTTTGGTTCGTATAAAACCTGTCATTAAGTCAATTTCTCCTCCTTGGAGTTTGAATTTGGTTCTGGGGGCTCTTCAAGCTCCTCCTTTTGAACCCATGCATTCTTTGGACATTAAATTACTTTCTTGGAAAGTTTTGTTCCTTTTGGCGATCTCTTCTGCCAGAAGAGTCTCTGAATTATTTCTTGTGAGTCTCCTTTTCTGATTTTTCATCAGGATAAGGCAGTGTTGCGAACTTCTTTTGAATTTTTACCTAAGGTTGTGAATTCCAACAACATTAGTAGAGAAATTGTGGTTCCCTCATTATGTCCTAATCCTAAGAATTCTAAGGAGAAATCGTTGCATTCTTTGGATGTTGTTAGAGCTTTGAAATATTATGTTGAAGCTACTAAGTCTTTCCGAAAGACTTCTAGTCTATTTGTTATCTTTTCCGGTTCTAGAAAAGGCCAGAAAGCTTCTGCCATTTCTTTGGCATCTTGGTTGAAATCTTTAATTCATCATGCCTATGTCGAGTCGGGTAAAACTCCGCCTCAAAGGATTACAGCTCATTCTACTAGGTCAGTTTCTACTTCCTGGGCGTTTAGGAATGAAGCTTCGGTTGATCAGATTTGCAAAGCAGCAACTTGGTCCTCTTTGCATACTTTTACTAAATTCTACCATTTTTATGTATTTTCTTCTTCTGAAGCAGTTTTTGGTAGAAAAGTACTTCAGGCAGCGGTTTCAGTTTGAATCTTCTGTTTGTTTTTCATTAAACTTTATTTTGGGTGTGGATTATTTTCAGCAGGAATTGGCTGTCTTTATTTTATCCCTCCCTCTCTAGTGACTCTTGCGTGGAAAGATCCACATCTTGGGTAATCATTATCCCATACGTCACTAGCTCATGGACTCTTGCTAATTACATGAAAGAAAACATAATTTATGTAAGAACTTACCTGATAAATTAATTTCTTTCATATTAGCAAGAGTCCATGAGGCCCACCCTTTTTTGTGGTGGTTATGATTTTTTTGTATAAAGCACAATTATTCCAATTCCTTATTTTATATGCTTTCGCACTTTTTTCTTATCACCCCACTTCTTGGCTATTCGTTAAACTGATTTGTGGGTGTGGTGAGGGGTGTATTTGTAGGCATTTTGAGGTTTGGGAAACTTTGCCCCTCCTGGTAGGAATGTATATCCCATACGTCACTAGCTCATGGACTCTTGCTAATATGAAAGAAATGAATTTATCAGGTAAGTTCTTTCATAAATTATGTTTTTTATTACTGATTGTTTTATTTTTATTTTTTCTGTTATTAAATTTTTATATAAATATTTTTACCTGGTCATTTTATATCCTGCAAATAATTGCTATTGCTTATTTTTGAGGTACCTTAAGCTTTTAGCGCCCTTATTTAATCCCCTTTTGTACACTTTATGTATTTCTCCCGTTGCGCTCCTTCCCCGGGTTATTGTTCGAGCTAAACAGGAGAGGGCATCAGTGATCCTCATTGTTCTTTCGTGTAGTAGCCTGATAGTTGGTTTAGCTGTCTAGCAGGCGGAAGGTTTGCAGTTTGACTCCAGCTGCAGCTATTTGCACCTTGAATGTGTGCTAGCAAGCTGTTTCATGACTTAGCTGTCAGTATATTTATAAGAATCTTCAGTAGTGCTCTCCAAATAATATATCCGCTTATGGCAGGGTTATAACACAATATATTTAATTATCCTTTAAAATAAACCCTCAATCAATATGCATCTACTAGGAACCATAAAATTAATATAAATACCTGAATTCTTTTATTTAGTTAATATCTATGAACATATTGAATATATTTGTATGAACCAGAATATGAGACAATACTATATACGTTTACCTTATTAACAATAGAAGTTTCACCCAGTTAACACAATGAGACTAAAATCTTTAACTTTTAACATCCAAGCAATACAATTCTAACAGTGCTTATAATCAATAGGATAATATATATATTCTGCTATTTAACTGCAATTTATCCTAATACAATATTGATATAAAATATCAGAACTTGCACAGATAAGTTACTTAGCCTACCAGATACAAATTTAAACAATACATAGGCTTATGAAATACTAACTTGAAATACAAACTGCTTCTTTAAATCTATTTATTATAATTTAACTGTAGTGGCTATGCATATAACTTATTCTAAAACATCACATGTAATTTCAATACTTTACCCAAATAAACAAATCGATGTTCAATATTCTTCAACTGGAATGATTTCACCTCAGAATACCAAAATTGGGCAGCCAAGAGTTTAGTGAGAATTAGCCAGCAGCAGCTTTTCAGTAGGTTAGCCTCCTCTCTCTCTCTCTCTCTCTCTCTCTCTCTCTCTCTCTCAAAGCATGGGGTTAAATCCTCTGATATCACCCTGCCCTTTTTTGTTCAGTAACCATCATTGGTGAAATTGGAAACGCCCAAACGGAAACCTTGTCTCGGATTGGCCCTCGTGCTTGTCCCTGGTCCGCCCTTAGAGTTGAAACAATTGATTGGCTATTTGGATTTGCATGTGTTTTAAAAAGTCAATTTGTTTGACTGTCATACCAGTTTTAATTCCCCAGGGGGCAGCGAACAATCATAAACATAGTCTTACCATTCATTTTTGCTACATTCCAAATATCTCCTTATATTGTTTATATTCAATATAATATCATTCCTAGCATTAATAAGTCACATGTTCAAATACACATGGATCATATTTTGTCATTTTTCCTGTTTAATATGAAACATCAAATTCTTTTTAATATTACTTTACATTAAAAGAATTATACTGCTAATTATTAGCTTAAAATGCATTACAATTTGATCAGTATCCTGGCATTTCTATACAAATAACAGCCTATTTTATATTCAGAACTGCATTGTGTTCTAACATGAATATACCATATTTCATGTTTCTAATAAGTCTTGGATGTATGAATCCTCTCCATGCAGATCTGAAATAAAAGCAAGTGTTGTTAATATTTTCTTTTTTAGGTCCACAAATATCTATTTATATTCTTTAAAAACACAGACTAAGGTATTCATTGCACCTCTTTCTAAGTGCATAGATTGATGCCCATGACCAACGGTTGTCTGCAATAAAAATAGAAATAATTATTAGAAATGATCCAAGCATTCATATGTATTTGAAATGTTTATCAATGTAGTTATCACTCAACACAGCAATCATTCATTTAATATAATATGTCTCAGTTCCATATATATACATATATGGGTTATTTGAATTATTTCAAACACACATGAAACTTGCCATTATTTCTTTTTCAAAATGTATTTAATTTTACTTATGCTACATGGATTGTAAATGCTAATCTGTTTGCCCTCAGTAAATTTCAAAGTTACACCATAGCACGTGTCTTTGCTGGCTAAGTTCTTCACTGCCCCACCCACATAGCATGATGTCAATCCATGAGTAGTTGTAAAAGTCACAATACAACATATTTTCTGTTTAGCTAGCAATGCAGACGTGTATTTAATCGCAATTAACACCTATGTGCATAAAAACTGTTTCCCTATGATTTTGACCAGCTTCAAGAGGGTATTCCAGACACGTCGTCCTCACTCACAGCATGGGGTACAGAGTGCTATGAAATTTGCACTTCCTATTAAGAGCAAATGCTTCCCTTTTGTTTCTTGGGACATCCTGTCTGCAATTTTAGTCTTGAGATATGCTCAGTGGGGGAGAATTAACCATGATTGAAGTCAGTTTGTCTGATAGAAATTAATCATTTTCTACTGACCAGTCAGATCTGAATAAATATATATATTTATTAACCTTAAAATATATATTTATTAACCTTACATATACCTTGACATAGCAGTTTTTGGTGTGCCAACTAGGTGGACATGTCAATTCTGCCATCCTGGATACTTCAGTTTAGTAAGGACCTTCTCAGGGTTCCTTCCATCACCCGAATCTTGTTTCTCTACAGCTGATTGCTTGGAGATTGGAAGCTTACTTTTTCCTAGCGAGTTTTCTGACTCGGTCGTCGATACTTTATATTCAGGCATGTCAGCCTGTTATTAGGTAAATTTACCATAAGATATGGCGTAAATATCTTTCTTGGTGCGAATCCAGGGCTACTCATAGCGTAGGGTTAGGATTCCCAGGATTTGGTCTTTTCTCCAAGATGAATTGGAGAAAGGGTTATCAGCAAGTTCCTTAAAGGGACAGATCTCTGCTTTATCTAATTTGTTACATAAGCATTTGGCAGATGTTCCAATTATTCATTTTTTTTTTGTCAGGCTCTGCTAGAATCAGACCTGTGTTTAGACTCTTTGCTCCTTGAATGTGTGCTAGCAATTATGTTTTTCATATGCTAAGGAGGTGGGAGTGTCTGCTTTTTTTGCTCTCCAGTCCATTTCAGTGGGTGTCCCTGCCTAAGCTTTTCAACCGTACTAAACTGGGAGCTTCTATATGTATATTAAACTGAAGACAAATGGCCAATATACATGAAATAATACTGCTCACAGTTAATAATATGACTTATATATGGTGCAGACCCTATTTAAAGATATATAGCAAAGAACTATAAGATAAGAAATGGAACATCACATTGCATGTACCAATAGAAAGATAGGGAATCAAGCACTCTTTTTGAATTTTATAACTGCAGTATTTATTAACCTCTAAAATTAGAGTAGTTGGTACATGTCCAATATATAGAAATACTCCATTTTAAAATCACATATGGCACAAAATTATCAGAAATCTATCCACATTGTGTTAACCATATTACTAAATTCACGTGACTATAAACTTTCCCTGCATGTAGAACTAAACCGTATGTGTCAATATAGAAACCTAGTATGCAGCTTGATACACATCCACCTCGCACTACATACCGCTTAAGCTACACCCCGGCTGCACTCAGAACCCTTGGAAATTAAAGGGCCATTTCTGGGCAGGTATAATTATAGGGATCTAAGCTAAGCGATAGGGTGTTAGGTATTTACATCAATCCATAGATAGTGAGCAAGTGATATCATATGTAACACAAAAAGACCGATATGTCACAATATACACGTATCATAATTGACAGTATCACAGTTCCAGATAGCAACAAAATTTAATTTGATGGCAAACAGGTCTATTCCATTAGACACTCCACAATGCGGTATTGCCAGTTCATATAATGGTTTACTATAATAAGTCCCTTATCTGGACGAAATTGTAGACACTGTGTTCCAGCTGCAAGCTTCCTATGTGATTTCCTGATTCAAGTAATCCAAGTAGCGATGCAGAGGGAAAGTTCCAGACGTATTACGACATACAAGCGCCAAATCGTATGGCGTGGAAACCAAACAAACCGACTTCCACAAGCAGGTATGTCACATGATCCTCCAAACTAATGCCAATGCTAGATAGGGTTTACGAGGACAGAGTGATGCCTCAGGCTTTCAGGCTTATATTATTAAGAATGAATGGGAGAAACTTGGTTCGTCCTTTTCCCCCTGTACTTCTTTTAAAAAGCTATTCCCCGTTCCAGACTCGCAGCTTGAGATGTGGTGGGCCATTCCTAAGGTGGACGGTACTATCTCTACACTTGCTAAGCGAATGACTATCCCGCTCGAAGATAGCTCTTCGTTCAAGAAACCCATGGATAAAAAAAAAATTGTAGTCCGTGTTGAGAAAGATCTTCCATCTCACGGGTTTCGTTTTTCAACCGGCATCGGCAGGTGCTGTGGTGGCCCAGATCTGCTACCTATTGGTGTGACGCTCTGTCTGCTATGGTCGAGGTGGAGACCCCCCTCAAGGTGCTACAGGAATAAATTAAGGCCTTAAGGGTAGCTAATTCATTAATTTGTGATGTAAATATGCAGATTATTCACCTGAATGCCAAGACATCAGGTTTTTCTGTTCTAGCCCGTAGGGCTCTGTGGTTACAGTCATGGTCTGCTGACATGACTTCCAATTCTAGATTACTTTCCCTCCCGTTTAAAGGGAAGGTTCTTTTTGGTCCAGGCCTGGACTCTATCATTTCCACGGTCACGGGTGGCAAGGGTGCTTTCTTGCTGTAGGATAAGAAGTCGTCTAAGGGGTCTACTTTTCGTCCCTTTCGTTCGGACAAGTCCTAACGCCAGCAACCTGCCGCGAAAACAGAGCAGTGCAAGGGATCTTGGAATCCAGCTCACTCTTGGAACAAAACCAAGCAGAGCAAGAAGCCCGCCGAGACAGTTGGCATGAAGAGGCGGCCCACGATCAAGATCTCTTTTTGCCGAGGCCTGGATAAGATCTCTTTTTGCCGAGGCCTGGATAAGAGACTTAAGGACCCTTGGGTTCTGTAGGTCATAGCCCAGTGTTACAGGATAGGTTTCAAGACTCATCTGCCCATAGGCAGATTCCACCTGTCAAACTTATCAAGTCCAGAGAAGAGAGACGCCTTCCTAGGATGCGTGAGGGATCTCTCCTCTCTCGGAGTAATCATCCCAGTCCCTCTAGTACACAGAGGTCTAGGGTATTATTCAAACCTTTACGTGGTCACAAAGGAGGGCACATTTCACCCAATACTGGACCTAAAGTGTCTGTCAGTTCCATCGCTCAAAATGGAGACGATCAGGTCATTTATGTCCCTTGTTCAAGATGGACAATTCATGACGACAATAGATTTAAAGGATGCTTACCTTCACGTACCAATCCACAGGGATCACTTCAGGTTCCTTAGATTTGCGTTTCTGGACCAACACTTCCAGTTTGTGGCCCTACCATTTGGTCTGGCGACTGCCCTAATAGTCTTTAAGAAAGTTCTAGGAGCGCTGCTCACGGTTCTCCTTCGATCTCACGAATGGAAGATAAACAAAGGAAAAAGTTCACTGGTTCCCAGCAACAGGGTGAATTTCCTGGGTATGATAATAGATTCTTTATCCATGAAGATATTCTTGACAGATTAGAGACGTTGCAAGATTGCGTCCAGCTGTCTTGCCCTTCAGACCTCCTCAAGGACATCTGTGGCTAGGTGTATGGAGATGATTGAGCTCATGGTATCCAGCATAGATGTCATTCCATACGCCAGGTTCCAGCTCAGGCCTCTTCAATTGTGTATGTTGAGACTTAGATCTATCCCAACAGATATCTTTGGACATCTGAATGAGGGAGTCCCTCTCTTGGTGGATCTGTCTGGGACAACTGTCCCAGGGGACATCCTTCCTAAGATCATCCTGGGAGATTGTGACCAGATAAGGAATCTTCAACTGATGTTGAACCTGAGATTTCCTCATTTTTGTTTAAAGTCCAACATATTAGTTCTCTTTTAAAAGAGGTATATATTACTTGAGCAGTAAAGATCCTAAAGTTTCTTATAAGACTTGTAATCATTTAAATTCAGTTTTTAAGACTTGTTAATCTCCCTGAAGTTTTCCCTTTTCCTGATGCTGTCTCTGACATGATTTCTAGGGAATGGTCTAAGCCAGGTAATTTATTTACTCCTCCTGTGAGATTTAAGAAGTTATATCCTTTACCTGCTGCTAATATTGATTTGTGGGAAAGGTAGATGGGGCCATTTCCACTCTGGCTAAACGTACTATTATTTCTTTGGAAGACATTACTACTTTTAAAGACCTTTTAGATAGAAAGTTAGTCTTTTCATAGAAGGACCTTTTCTCTTAAGTGTATCCAGTCCACGGATCATCCATTACTTGTGGGATATTCTCCTTCCCAACAGGAAGTTGCAAGAGGATCACCCACAGCAGAGCTGCTATATAGCTCCTCCCCTCACTGCCATATCCAGTCATTCTCTTGCAACTCTCAACAAAGATGGACGTAGTAAGAGGAGAGTGGTGTATTATAGTTAGTTTTTTTAACTTCAATCAAAAGTTTATTTTTAAATGGTACCGGAGTGTACTGTTTATCTCAGGCAGTATTTAGAAGAAGAATCTGCCTGCATTTTCTATGATCTTAGCAGAAGTAACTAAGATCCATGGCTTTTCTCACATATTCTGAGGAGTGAGGTAACTTCAGAGAGGGAATGGCGTGCAGGTTTTCCTGCAATAAGGTATGTGCAGTTAATATATTTCTAGGGATGGAATTTGCTAGAAAAATGCTGCTGATACCGGATTAATGTAAGTTAAGCCTTAAATACAGTGATAGCGACTGGTATCAGGCTTATTAACAGAGATACATACTCTTATAAAAGTGTAATATAAAACGTTTGCTGGCATGTTAATCGTTTTTATATATGTTTGGTGACCAAACTTATTGGGGCCTAGTTTTTTTCCACATGGCTGGTTTGATTTTTGCCTAGAAACAGGCTTTCCACTTTCCACTGTTGCAATATGAGTGGGAAGGGCCTATTTTAGTGCTTTTCTGTGCAGATAAAAATACTGACAGAGACATTCAGCTTCCCTCTGCATGATACAGGACATCTCTGAAGGGCTCAAAAGGCTTCAAAGTCGTGTTTGAGGAGGGCAACTATCACAGTAGACTGTGGCAGTTGTTGTGACTGTGTTTAAAAACGTTTTTGTCATTTATTATTCTGTTTTTGTTATTAAGGGGTTAATCATCCATTTGCAAGTGGGTGCAATACTCTGCTGACTTGTTACATACACTGTAAAAATTTTGTTAGTGTAACTGCCTTTTTTACTGTTATTTCAAATTTTGTCAAAATTTGTTTCTCTTAAAGGCACAGTAACGTTTTTTATATTGCTTGTTAACTTGCTTTAAAGTTGTTTCAAGCTTGCTAGTCTCATTGCTAGTATGTACAAACATGTCTGAAACAGAGGATACTTGTTCATTATGTTTAAAAGCCATGGTGGAGCCCCATAGGAGAATGTGTACTAAATGTATTGATTTCACCTTAAACAGTAAAGATCAGTCTTTATCTATAAAAGAATTGTCACCAGAGGGGTCTGTCGAGGGGGAAGTTATGCCGACTAACTCTCCCCACGTGTCGGACCCTTCACCTCCCGCTCAAGGGACGCACGCTAATATGGCGCCAAGTACATCAGGGACGCCCATAGCGATTACTTTGCAGGACATGGCTGCAATCATGAATAATACCGTGTCAGAGGTATTATCCAGATTGCCTGAATTGAGAGGCAATCGCGATAGCTCTGGGGTTAGACGAGATACAGAGCGCGTAGATGCTGTAAGAGCCATGTCTGATACTGCGTCACAATATGCAGAACCTGAGGACGGAGAGCTTCAGTCTGTGGGTGACGTCTCTGAATCGGGGAGACCTGATTCAGAGATTTCTAATTTTAAATTTAAGCTTGAGAACCTCAGTGTATTGCTTGGGGAGGTATTGGCTGCTCTGAATGACTGTGACACAATTGCAGTGCCAGAGAAATTGTGTAGGCTGGATAAATACTATGCAGTGCTGGTGAGTACTGATGTTTTTCCAATACCTAAAAGGCTTACAGAAATTATTAGTAAGGAGTGGGATAGGCCCGGTGTGCCCTTTTCCCCACCTCCTATATTTAGAAAAATGTTTCCAATAGATGCCACTACACTGGACTTATGGCAGACTGTCCCTAAGGTGGAGGGAGCAGTTTCTACTTTAGCAAAGCGTACCACTATCCCGGTTGAGGACAGTTGTGCTTTTTCAGATCCAATGGATAAAAAATTGGAGGGTTACCTTAAGAAAATGTTTATTCAACAAGGTTTTATTTTACAGCCCCTTGCATGCATTGCGACTGCCACTGCTGCGGCGGCATTCTGGTTTGAGGCCCTGGAAGAGGCCATCCATACAGCTCCATTTACTGAAATTGTTGACAAGCTTAGAACTCTTAAGCTAGCTAACTCAGTTTAGTCAAATGAACAATGGCATCAGAAACAAATAACGGCTAAGAATTCCGGATTCGCCATCCAGGCGCGTGGGGCGCTATGACTCAAATCCTGGTCAGCTGATGTGACTTCAAAGTCTCAATTACTCAACATTCCTTTCAAGGGGCAGACCTTATTCGGGCCTGGTTTGAAAGAAATTATTGCTGACATTACTGGAGGTAAGGGTCATACCCTTCCTCAGGACAGGGCCAAATCAAAGGCCAAACAGTCTAATTTTCGTGCCTTTCGAAATTTCAAGGCAGGTGCAGCATCAACCTCCTCTGCTTCAAACAAGAGGGAACTTTTGCTCAATCCAAGCAGGCCTGGAAACCTAACCAGTCCTGGAACAAGGGCAAGCAGGCCAGAAAGCCTGCTGCTGCCTCTAAGACAGCATGAAGGAGCGGCCCCCTATCCGGCAACGGATCTAGTAGGGGGCAGACTCTCTCTCTTCGCCCAGGCGTGGGCAAGAGATGTTCAGGATCCCTGGGCGTTGGAGATCATATCTCAGGGATATCTTCTGGACTTCAAAGCTTCTCCTCCACAAGGGAGATTTCATCTTTCAAGGCTATCTGCAAACCAGATAAAGAAAGAGGCATTCCTAAGCTGCGTACAAGATCTCCTTGTAATGGGAGTGATCCATCCAGTTCCGTGGACGGAACAAGGACAGGGGTTTTATTCAAATCTGTTAGTGGTTCCCAAAAAAAGAGGGAACCTTCAGACCAATTTTGGATTTAAAGATCCTAAACAAATTCCTCAGAGTTCCGTCATTCAAGATGGAAACTATTCGAACCATTTTACCCATGATCCAAGAGGGTCAGTACATGACCACAGTGGACTTAAAGGATGCCTACCTTCACATTCCGATTCACAAGAATCATCATCAGTTCCTGAGGTTTGCTTTTCTAGACAGGCATTACCAATTTGTAGCTCTTCCATTCGGGTTGGCTACAGCCCCAAGAATTTTTACAAAGGTTCTGGGCTCACTTCTGGCGGTCCTAAGACTGCGAGGCATAGCGGTGGCTCCTTACCTGGACGATATCCTGATACAGGCGTCAAGCTTTCAAATTGCCAAATCTCATACAGAGATAGTTCTGGCATTCCTGAGGTCGCATGGGTGGAAAGTGAACGAAGAAAAGAGTTCTCTATCTCCTCTCACGAGGGTTTCCTTCCTAGGGACTCTAATAGATTCTGTAGAAATTAAAATTTACCTGACGGAGTCCAGGTTATCAAAACTTCTAAATGCTTGCCGTGTTCTTCACTCCATTCCGCGCCCCACGGTGGCTCAGTGCATGGAAGTAATCGGCTTAATGGTAGCGGTGATGGACATAGTGCCATTGGCACCTGCATCTCAGACCGCTGCAATTATGCATGCTCAGTCAGTGGAATGGGGATTACACAGATTTGTCCCCTCTACTAAATCTGGATCAGGAAACCAGAGATTCTCTTCTCTGGTGGTTATCTCGGGCCCATCTGTGCAAGGGTATGACCTTTCGCAGACCAGATTGGACAATTGTAACAACAGATGCCAACCTTCTAGGTTGGGGTGCAGTCTGGAACTCCCTAAAGGCTCAGGGTTCATGGACTCAGGAGGAGAAACTCCTCCCAATAAATATTCTGGAGTTAAGAGCAATATTCAATGCTCTTCTGGCTTGGCCTCAGCTAGCAACACTGAGGTTCATCAGATTTCAGTCGGACAACATCACGACTGTGGCCAACATCAACCATCAAGGGGGAACCAGGAGTTCCCTAGCGATGTTAGAATTCTCAAAGATAATTCGCTGGGCAGAGACTCACTCTTGCCACCTGTCAGCGATCCATATCCCTTGCGTAGAGAACTGGGAGGCGGATTTTCTAAGTCATCAGACTTTTCATCCGGGGGAATGGGAACTCCATCCGGAGGTGTTTGCTCAATTGGTTCTCCGTTGAGGCAAACCAGAATTGGATCTCATGGCGTCTCGCCAGAACGCCAAGCTTCCTTGTTACGGATCCAGGTCCAGGGACCCAGAAGCGGCACTGATAGATGCTCTAGCAGCGCCTTGGTTCTTCAACCTGGCTTTTGTGTTTCCACCGTTTCCTCTGCTCCCTCGTCTGATTGCCAAAATCAAACAGGAAAGAGCATCGGTGATATTGATAGCACCTGCGTGGCCACGCAGGACCTGGTATGCAGACCTAGTGGACATGTCATCCTTTCCACCATGGACTCTGCCTCTGAGACAAGACCTTCTAATACAAGGTCCTTTCAATCATCCAAATCTAATTTCTCTGAGACTGACTGCATGGAGATTGAACGCTTGATTCTATCAAAGCGTGGCTTTTCCGAGTCAGTAATTGATACCTTAATACAGGCACGAAAGCCTGTCACCAGGAAAATTTACCACAAGATATGGCGTAAATATCTTCATTGGTGTGAATCCAAGAATTACTCATGGAGTAGGGTTAGGATTCCTAGGATATTGTCCTTCCTCCAAGAGGGTTTGGAAAAAGGATTATCAGCTAGTTCTTTAAAGAGACAGATTTCTGCTCGGTCTATTCTTTTACACAAGCGTCTGGCAGAAGTTCCAGACGTTCAGGCTTTAGTTAGAATTAAGCCTGTGTTTAAACCTGTTGCTCCTCCATGGAGCTTAAACTTGGTTCTTAAAGTTCTTCAAGGGGTTCCGTTTGAACCCCTTCATTCTATTGATATCAAACTTCTTTCATGGAAAGTTCTTTTTCTGATGGCTATTTCCTCGGCTCGAAGAGTCTCGGAGTTATCTGCCTTACATTGTGATTCTCCTTATCTGATCTTTCATTCAGATAAAGTTGTTCTGCGTACAAAACCTGGCTTTTTAACTAAGGTGGTTTCTAACGAGAATATCAATCAAGAGATTGTTGTTCCATCATTTATGTCCTAATCCTCCTTCAAAGAAGGAACGTCTTTTGCATAATCTAGACTTAGTCCGTGCCTTGAAGTTTTACTTACAGGCTACTAAAGATTCTCGCCAAACATCTAACCTGTTTGTTGTTTACTCTGGACAGAGGAGAGGTCCGAAGGCCTCGGCAACCTCTTTCTTTTTGGCTTCGGAGTATAATCCGTTTAGCCTATGAGACTGCTGGACAGCAGCCTCCTGAAAGGATTACAGCTCATTCTACTAGAGCTGTGGCTTCCACCTGGGCCTTTAAAAATGAGGCCTCTGTTGAACAGATTTGCAAGGCTGCAACTTGGTCTTCCCTTCATACTTTTTCCAAATTTTCCAAATTTGATACTTTTGCTTCTTCGGAGGCTGTTTTTGGGAGAAAGGTTCTACAGGCAGTGGTTCCTTCCGTTTAAGTTCCTGCCTTGTCCCTCCCATCATCCGTGTACTTTAGCTTTGGTATTGGTATCCCACAAGTAATGGATGATCCGTGGACTGGATACACTTAACAAGAGAAAACATAATTTATGCTTACCTGATAAATTTATTTCTCTTGTAGTGTATCCAGTCCACGGCCCGCCCTGTCCTTTTCAGTTAGGTCTAAATTTTAATTAAACTACAGTCACCACTGCACCCTATGGTTTCTCCTTTCTCGGCTTGTTTCGGTCGAATGACTGGATATGGCAGTGAGGGGAGGAGCTATATAGCAGCTCTGCTGTGGGTGATCCTCTTGCAACTTCCTGTTGGGAAGGAGAATATCCTACAAGTAATGGATGATCCGTGGACTGGATACACTACAAGAGAAATAAATTTATCAGGTAAGCATAAATTATGTTTTTTTAAGCAGGATATTTGCTTAGGTCAGCTATTTCTATTGCTGATGTGGCTGCTGCTTCAACTTACTGGTTGTCTGGTCTTTCAGAACAGTGTTCTGATGACTGCTAGTGCTAATCTTTTGGGTTTACTAGAGTGCTAATTTTTTTTTTGCGATGCTATATTTGATAGTATGAAGATTAATGTAAAAAGCATGTTTTTGGCAGTCCTTGCCAGGAGAGGCTTATGGCTTAAATCCTGGTCTGCTGATATGTCAAAATCTAGATTATCGCTTTCCTTTCAGGAAAATAAGTTGTTTGTTTCTGATTTGGATTCCAATAAATATACTGTTTCTGCAGGTAAAGGGGGTTTTCTTCCTCAGGACAAAAAGTCCAGAGGGAAATCTAAGCCTCTAATAGTTTTTGTTCCTTTCATCAGCATAAGGCACCTACGGTTCGTTCTGGAGACTTGGTGTTAAATGGAACAAGTCAAAGCAAGGTAAGAAATCTAGTCCTTCTACCAAAACTGCATGAAGGTGCGACCCCCGATCCAGAAGTTCTGGTAAGGGGGGGCAGGTTAAACCTCTTTCAGGATGTTTGGTTTCAGTCTGTCCCAGATCCCTGGGTTCTGAATATAGTTTCTCATGAATTTTGAATAGGATTCAGAACAAAGCCTCCCAGAGGATTTTTTTTTCTGTCCAATGTTGAAAGGAATCCTGTAAAAACTCAAGCTTTTTTTTAGTCTCTCTCAGATCTGGAATCTACGGCAGTGATTGTTCCAATTCATTTACAGGAACAGGGGATGTAATTTTATTCAAATCTCTTCATTGTCAGACCAGTTCTTTATCTAAAAGCTCTGAACAAGATTGTAAGGATTCTATCTTTCAAAATGGAAACTATTCAGACTATTCTGACTTTTGTTCAGCTAGATCAGTTTCAGAACACAATAGATTTAAAGGATGTTTACCTTCATCTTCCAATTCAGAGAACATTTCCAGTTTGCCTTTCTGGACAGGCATTTTCAGTTTATTTGTGGGTACTTGAGAGCACAGGGAGTTTGGGATCCTTGGGATGCGAGACTACCTATAAATGTTCTAGAACGCCATGCAAATTTTCTGGGCTCTTTAAGCTTGGCCTCTGAAAACGGAGATGAGATTCTCTTTTCAACAGAGGCACAATGTTGCAGCAGTGGCTTATGTCAAACATCAGCGGGGGACTCACAGTTCCCCGGCCATGAGGGAGTTGTCTCAAATTCTCTCATGACCAGAAATCAATGCTTGTCTAGTTTCTGCAATTCATATTCCAGGGGTGACAACTGGGATGCGGGCTTTCTCATTTGTCAATCTCTACATCCAGGTGGGTGGTCTCTTCACCAGGATGTGTTCAATTAGATTATGGATCTTTGTGTTCTCCCAGAAAAAGATCTGATGGCCTCTCATTTGAACTACAAACTTCCCAGGTACTTGCAAGGTCCAGGGATCCTCAAGTAGAGTTAGTGAATACTCTAGTAGTTCCTTGGTCATTTCAGCTTGCTTATCCGTTTCCTCCTTTGGTACTTCTACCCCAAGTGATTTCCAAGATAAGCCTAGAGAAATCTTCAGTAATCCTGATAGCCCCAGCTTGGCCTCGCAGACTTTGGTATGCAGATCTACTTCAAATGTCCAGCTGTCCTCCTTGGCCTCTGCTGTCAGACCTTACACTTTCAAAGTCTGTTTAACCACCCGAATCTCAAGTCTCTGAACTTGATGGCCTGGAAATAGAACATTTAGTCCTTAGATGTAGGCGTTTCTCTGATTCTGTGATTTAAACCTTAATTTAGGCTAGTAAAGCTTATAACTAATTTATCTCAAGGTCTGGAATGCCTTTATTTCTTGGTGTGTAGCTCATGGGTTTTTCCTGACATTCTTTCAGAATTCCTAGGGTTTTGCAGTTTTTATTGGATGGTCGTAAGGTTCTATCTGTAAGTTCTCTGAAGGGGCAGGTTTCTGCTCTTTCAGTTTTGTTGTATAGGGAGATTGCTAATCTTCCTGAAAGTCAGTTTTGTTCAATCTCTGGTCTGTATTAAACCTGTAATCAAGATAATTTCTCCTCCATAGAATCTTAACTTGATGTTTAGGGTTTGTAGGCTCCTTCTTTTGAAACCTATACATAAGGAGGGTGTTAAACTGCCTTCTTGGAAAGTGTGATTTCTTTTGACTATCTGTTCTGTTATAAGAGGTTTTTTTTATCTGTTCTTTCTTGTAATCCTCCTTCCCTGATTTTTCATCAGGGTAAACATTTTTACAGACTTCTTTTGACATTTTGCCTAAGGTTGTTGCTTCAGATAGAATTAGCAGAGAGATTGCTGTTCCTTATTTTTATCCTAATCCTAAGAATGCCTTAGGCAAATCTTTGCATACTTTGGACATTGTTAGGGCATTAAAATATTACATGGAATTTTAACTTGGTGTTAAGGGTTTTGCAGGCTCCTCCTTTTGAACCTATAATGTGGATATTTAACTGCTTTCTTGGAAATTATTTCTCTTCTGCTAGAAGAGTTTGAGTTCTCTGATCATTCTTGTGATCCTCATCTGATTTTTCATCAGGATAAGTCAGTTTTATGGTTGACTTTTTGCTTAAGGTTGTTTCTTCAGACAACAGACATTTTTGTCCTAATCCCAAGAATGCTTCAGAGAGATCTTTGAAGCATCTGAATAATTTGGACAGTGTTAGGACATTCATATTGATGCTTCTAAAGACTTTAGACTAACTTGTAGTTTGTTCATTTACTTTTCTGGTCTTTGGAAAGGTCAGCAAGTTTCTGCTGTTTCTTAGGCCTCTTAATTTTAAACTTTTTACAAGGATTACTTGGTCAGCCTCCACCACAGTGAATTACTGCTCATTCTACTAGGTCAGTTGCCACTGCTTGGGGCTTCAAGATTGAGGCTTCAGTTGACCAGATTTGCAAGGCAGCAGCTACTTGGTTGTCTTTGCATACGTTTACAAAATTCTGCCTTTTTTTTATTTTTTTTGCTTCTTCTATGGCAGCCTTTGGTAGGAAGGTTCTTCAGGCAGTTGTCTGTTTGATTTTTTTTTCCTGTTTAATTTATTTTAAGTGCATTAAAAAAAAGTGCATTTTTTTTAAATCCCTCGCTTTATTACTCATGGACTCAACAGGTTGGCTATTAGTTCCCAGGAATAATGGATAGTGGACTCTCACCACCTGTATGAAAGCAAACATAATTTGTTTACCTTATGTATTCTTTTCTTTCATGGTGGTGAGATTCCACAAGAACCCACCCTTATGTTTTTTTTGGGGGTTCTTTTTTTTTCTTTAGCATCTTATTTTCCTTGCTCCTTTTTATGGCTTTTATTCCTTTTTCTTATCTCATTTTGCTTGGCTATACATTACTGAGGTATGTGTGAGGTGCAAGGGGTTTTATATAGGGCTCTTGGGGTTTGGGAATCTTTGCCGCCTTCTAGTGGTAGAGAAGAGTAATTCCCAGGAGTAATGGATACTCAACTCCCACCACCATGAAATAAATTTTCAGGTAAGCATACATTTTAGTCTCTCTAAGTATTTCATTTCCCTTTTTAACAGGACAGTAAACATTTTAAAGTGGAATGAAATCCAAAACATTTTTCACTCAGATCATACCATTTTAAAATTGTTCTATTTAATTTGCTTCTTTTGTTATCCTTTGTTGAAAAGCATGCTTGAGTAGGCTCGGGAGCAGCAATGCACTACTGATAACTAGCTGCTGATTGGTGGCAGCACATATATGCATCTTGCCATTGGCTTACCCAGTGTATCCACATAGCTCCCAGTAGTGCTGTTCCTTCAACAAATTATACCAAGGAAATAATGCAAATTTGAGAAAAGAAGTAAATTGGAAAGTAGTTTAAACTCATATACTCTATCTGAATATATTAATGCATAGTCAAACAACTTTGCAATATACTTTCATCAGTTATTTTGCCTCCTTTTCTTATTTGTCTGAAAATTGTGGATTTTCCATTTCTGAAAACCTAAGCATGTGCCCTGCTGTCCTGCTGCAAAATTATTTGTAAAGCATATATGTGCATCCACCAATCAGCAGCTAGCTCCCAGTAATGAATTGCTTCTTCTTCAAAAAAAGATATCAAAAGAATGATGAGAATGTGATGCTAGAAGTAAATTTTAAAGATGTTTAAAACTGCATGTTCTATCTGAATCATGAAGGAATATATGGCACTTCTAAATAACAATATTTTTGCATCATCACCTGCTTTTTAAAGGCAATTTTAAAAAAAAAGTACAAAATCCTCTTAAAATAAACATCTGGTTGGAGGGTACTTAACAAGGGAACTAAAGATTTCACTTATTACTCCACAGTGCATGGTACCCATTCAAGAATAGACTTGATCCTAATCAGTCAGGTCCTATTGCCACTGGTAAAGCTAGCGTTTATTCATAACTGTTCATGGTCTGATCACGATATGATGATAATTGATCTAGAGGGAATGATCAACCCCAATAGAGTTAGATACTGGTCACTCCACCCTAGCCTAATTCAGAATACCATTGTTCTTCAGAAAGTACAGCAGCACATTAAAGATTTTGTAGATATTAATGCAGGATCAACGTCCAATCCAAATTTTGTATGGAGTGCACTTAAGGCCTCGGTGAGAGGCCTGCTAATTGCCGAATCTAACAAAATAAAGAATTATAATGCCAAACTAGATAGCTTGAGGGTAGAAATTGCTGCACTCAGAGAACAAATAAAAAAAAAAAAAGCCCCCCAAAAAAAGGTCTTAAAATTACTTAAAATTAAAAACGAAGAAATAAACCAACTATTAGATAGAGAAGTGATCCAGTCGATAAAAGCGGTAGACACCAGATATTATATTTACGCAAACAAACCAGATAGGATGCTGGCAAATAAACTAAAAGACCTGACGAGGGCGACTACAATCCCACAAATACAAACTACCTCGGGACAAGTCACAAATGATCCCCAACAAATAGCCAATGAGTACCAACTTTTATAACAATCTTTATAATTTACCTAGTAGTAATACAAATAATAACAAGAGAGATGAATTGATTCGATTCCTAGAAGATAGCAAATTAAAAACTATCACAGAAGAACAACTAGAGAATTTGAAGTCCCCCATAACAATACAAGAGATGATGCTGGCTATCAAAGAACTTAAAAGAAACAAAGCACCAGGCCCTGATGGGTTTCCAGGCTCATTTTATAAAGACCTGCAGTTATCACTGGCTCCCCAATTGAGGATACTGTTTAATAACATCTTGCAAGGAGTAGATATTCCCCCAGATTTGTTGACTGCAAGGGTGACGGTCATTCCAAAACCTGGCAAGAGCAAACAATACTGCCAAAATTACCTGCCAATTTCCTTAATAAACCAGGACCTAAAATTATTCACAAAAATTTTGGCTAACCGATTGACCTTACCCGTTAGAAATTTGATAGACAATGACCAAGTGGGTTTCATCTCGCAAAGAGAGGCACCAGATAACACTAGGAAAGTGATTGACCTGATTAATTATGCGACAGTTGGGAAGATGCCTTCTCTGTTTCTAGCATTGGACGCAGAGAAGGCATTTGATAGAGTTAACTGGGAATACATGTTTGCAGTGCTTAGCAAAATGGGATTTAAAGGCCCCTTCACTACTGCCTTAAGAAAGATATATTCAAGCCCAGATGCATACATAAGACTCTCAGGGTATCAATCAGGCAGAATAAAAATCCGTAATGGCACAAGACAAGGTTGCCCCCTGTCACCCCTACTTTTTGCTCTATGTTTTGAGCCATTGGCGGTTAGGATAAGGGATAATCCAAATATTGCAGGTATACGGGTGGGGGATAAGGAATATAAAATTTCATTATTTGCTGATGACGTCATCCTTGCAGTCACAAAACCTTTACTTTCGCTCCCGATGGTATATTCCATAATAAATAAATTTGGACAGTTGTCTGGATATAAAATTAATGAAGGCAAGTGTGAGGCCCTTAGCACATATCTCCCAAAGCCAACAAAGAAATTATTAGAAATTAACTTTACATTTAAATGGGCCAAATCATCTTTCAAATATCTAGGAATCCACCTCACAAAAGATGTGCACTTACTTTATAGGGAAAATTATGTCCCCATGTTCACACACATTAGAGAGCTATTAGTGAAATGGACTAAATTTAACATCTCCCTGTATGGAAGAGTAATATCTGCCAAAATGACAATATTGCCCAAACTCCTATACCTATTCAGAACACTCCCAATTTCAATACCGTTGTCAGAATTATATGTAATGCAGAAGGCAATTTTAAAATTCATTTGGGGAGGGAAAAGGGCTAGAATAAACAAACACAATATGATGAGACATAGGGGAGAGGGAGGCATCGGATTACCTAACCTAATATCATATTATTATGCAGCTAGATTGGCCCAGACCACACAATGGTTTAAATTAGGACTTACACCACAATGGGTCCAACTAGAAAAAGACATGCTTAATGTAAGAAGATTGGATAATATTCTTTGGGCAACACAACAAAACAGACCCGGTCACATCAAACAGTTCATTGCGATCACACACACTGCTTTTATTTGGGACACAGCGACTAGGAAGTATCATTTACTCAACGAGAGGTCCAGACTGACCCCGCTCTCCCCTCTTGAATCTTTAGTTGACATACATACTCAAAGGAAATGGGAGAATAAAGGCCTCTACCGAATAGCAGATGTTTATGTTAATAGCGACCTACTATCCTTCTCTCAATATGCAGAGCTAGGCACACCCGGGCAAAATGAGTGGTTCCACTACTTACAACTTAAATCCAGAGTTCGAGAGATAATGGGATTAGATAAGCCTCCAAACAATACTATATTAGAATCACTATGTTTATCGAAGGAGGTTAGGAGGGGACTGATAGCATTGCTCTATCCGGCTATTAATGGTGGCTCAAATAGGGACAAGAGTGTAATAATGACTAAATGGGAACAGGATTTGGGCAGGACATGGACAATAGATAATTGGGTATCAAACATTAATAGAGGTCTATCGTTTTCTCCAAATGCCATGTTGAAGGAAAACTATATTAAAGTACTCTATAAATGGTACATATATCCCACAAGATTTGCCAATACACAGGACAGCAGGCCCCACTTGTGCTACAGGGGTTGTGGGGAGGAAGGGACATACTTACACATGTGGTGGCATTGTGGAAAGGTTACAGAGATTTGGAATCAGACTTCAAGGTATCTAAGCCTTATTCTAGAAACTAATATAACACTTACCCCTGAACAGGCTTTGCTTCATTTTCCTCCAGATAATAAAGTGAAAAGACATCACAAGCTAATAGCCTTGATCTGCACGGTTGTGAGAGTAAGCATAGCTAGATTTTGGAAGGTGGATCCACCCTCATTTGAATATATTAAAAGTAGAATAGATTATCACTTTACAATGAGTAGCGCCTCGGCAGAGCTTCTTAATACCAGGGATAAGTTTATACAACAGTGGGAACCATATATTATGTATACTGAAAAAGAAAATAGAGCTAGAATCCTAGCAAACCAACAAGAGGAAACAAACCAACAGTAGGAAACAATCCGGTTAGAGTGCCTCAATGAGTGAGATAATTGAGTCTTCAGGAGCAAGATGAACGGGTAGAGATGAGGGGGGGGGGGGAGGAAATAGGGATTTGATCATGATTGAGATTGAGTCAGGCTAGATGGAAAGCGGAATTAACACACCGTTATATTTTGGAATGTTACTGAAAGGTCGATAAACCAAAATTACTCTTATCTTGTGTGGAAAACTCACATATTCAATCACTTGAAGGCTGCAATGTTATTGTATTTGTATTTTTTGTTTTTATGTTTCTAACTGTTATTTAAGATGCTGTATGTAATAACATTCAAAAGTCAATAAAAAAACTTTCATATAAAATAAACATCTGAAAATTGCTTAAAAATAAAAAAATTATGTTTTTTTTTTTTTTTTTCATCTTTTTAGGGGTTGGTCAGGTTGTATTGCAGGTAGCTGCAGCCACAAACTGCAAGCATCACTATGGTATTGAAAAGGCCGATATCCCAGCCAAGTATGCAGAGGTAAGCCCTGGCAGCCCATTCCAAAACTGCTGTAAAACCAGAGATATTCTACTTAAAGAGGCATTGTTCAACATTTTTTTATTTATTTAAAGGAAGACACTTTAAAAGGTACCATATCCTTCTCCACCAGTAAAACAGAGGCGTCAGTTCTTATTCGCCAGTGAGGATTAGTGGGAAATACAAAGCCAATAATGGAAGCTTAGTTTCAACTTGAATTTAAACAGCTTTTAACTGAACATTTTTTTCAGGCAAAAAATATTCCAGCATATAATATTAATGGTGCTCTTTCATGTGCATGATGAAAGTTTTTTGAGTAGATTCTCCCTTTCAATCAGAAAATACGGAATCTGCGTGAATAAAAGAACACATTGCTAAATAAGTGTATTTGTAATGTTGTCTCTTATAGATATTTATAATGCCTGAACAAAAGTCCTTCACCACTTGTGGTGGAAATACATTCTCGAGTCCCCACAGGGCTCTGCCTTTTTATTTTGCTACCTTTGAGAATGCAGTTAGGTTTTTGTGTTTATTTCAGTGCTCATAGCATTTAAAGCTGATTCTGGAACACTTTTTTCTTTCATGTAATTAGCAAGAGTCCATGAGCTAGTGACGTATGGGATATACATTCCTACCAGGAGGGGCAAAGTTTCCCAAACCTTAAAATGCCTATAAATACACCCCTCACCACACCCACAATTCAGTTTTACAAACTTTGCCTCCTATGGAGGTGGTGAAGTAAGTTTGTGCTAGATTCTACGTTGATATGCGCTCCGCAGCAGGTTGGAGCCCGGTTTTCCTCTCAGCGTGCAGTGAATGTCAGAGGGATGTGAGGAGAGTATTGCCTATTTGAATGCAGTGATCTCCTTCTACGGGGTCTATTTCATAGGTTCTCTGTTATCGGTTGTAGAGATTCATCTCTTACCTCCCTTTTCAGATCGACGATATACTCTTATTTATATACCATTACCTCTGCTGATTCTCGTTTCAGTACTGGTTTGGCTTTCTACAAACATGTAGATGAGTGTCCTGGGGTAAGTAAGTCTTATTTTCTGAGACACTCTAAGCTATGGTTGGGCACTTTGTTTATAAAGTTCTAAATATATGTATTCAAACATTTATTTGCCTTGACTCAGGATGTTCAACATTCCTTATTTTCAGACAGTCAGTTTCATATTTGGGATAATGCACTTGAATCAATTATTTTTCTTACCTTAAAAATTTTGACTTTTTTTCCCTGTGGGCTGTTAGGCTCGCGGGGGCTGAAAATGCTTCATTTTATTGCGTCATTCTTGGCGCAGACTTTTTTGGCACAAAAAATCTTTTCTGTTTCCGGCGTCATACGTGTCGCCGGAAGTTGCGTCATTTTTTGACGTTCTTTTGCGCCAAAGATGTCAGCGTTCCGGATGTGGCGTCATTTTTGGCGCCAAAAAGCATTTAGGCGCCAAATAATGTGGGCGTCTTATTTGGCGCTAAAAAATATGGGCGTCGCTTTTGTCTCCACATTATTTAAGTCTCATTATCTATTGCTTCTGGTTGCTAGAAGCTTGTTCATTGGCATTTTTTCCCATTCCTGAAACTGTCATTTAAGGAATTAGATCAATTTTGCTTTATATGTTGTTTTTTCTCTTACATATTGCAAGATGTCTCACGTTGCATCTGAGTCAGAAGATACTTCAGGAAAATCGCTGTCTGGTGCTGGAACTACCAAAGCTAAGTGTATCTGCTGTAAACTTTTGGTAGCTATTCCTCCAGCTGTTGTTTGTATTAAATGTCATGACAAACTTGTTAATGCAGATATTTCCTTTAGTAATGTACCATTACCTGTTGCAGTTCCATCAACATCTAATGTTCAGAATGTTCCTGATAACATAAGAGATTTTGTTTCTGAATCCATCAAGAAGGCTATGTCTGTTATTCCTCCTTCTAGTAAACATAAAAAATCTTTTAAAACTTCTCTTTATACAGATGAATTTTTAAATGAATATCATCATTCTGATTCTGATGACTCTTCTGGTTCAGAGGATTCTGTTTCAGAGATTGATGCTGATAAATCTTCATATTTATTTAAAATGGAATTTATTCGTTCTTTACTTAAAGAAGTACTAATTGCTTTAGAAATTGAGGATTCTGGTCCTCTTGATACTAATTCTAAACGTTTAGATAAGGTCTTTAAATCTCCTGTGGTTATTCCAGAAGTTTTTCCTGTTCCTAGTGCTATTTCTGAAGTAATTTCCAGAGAATGGGATAAATTGGGTAATTCATTTACTCCTTCTAAACGTTTTAAGCAATTATATCCTGTACCGTCCGACAGATTAGAGTTTTGGGACAAAATCCCTAAAGTTGATGGGGCTATTTCTACCCTTGCTAAACGTACTACTATTCCTACGTCAGATGGTACTTCGTTTAAGGATCCTTTAGATAGGAAAATTGAATCCTTTCTAAGAAAAGCTTATCTGTGTTCAGGTAATCTTCTTAGACCTGCTATATCATTGGCTGATGTTGCTGCAGCTTCAACTTTTTGGTTGGAAACTTTAGCGCAACAAGTAACAGATCATGATTCTCATAATATTATTATTCTTCTTCAACATGCTAATAATTTTATCTTTGATGCCATTTTTGATATTATCAGAGTTGATGTCAGGTTTATGTCTCTAGCAATTTTAGCTAGAAGAGCTTTATGGCTTAAAACTTGGAATGCTGATATGGCTTCTAAATCAACTCTACTTTCCATTTCTTTCCAGGGTAACAAATTATTTGGTTCTCAGTTGGATTCTATTATCTCAACTGTTACTGGTGGGAAAGGAACTTTTTTACCACAGGATAAAAAATCTAAGGGTAAAAACAGGGCTAATAATCATTTTCGTTCCTTTCGTTTCAACAAAGAACAAAAGCCTGATCCTTCATCCTCAGGAGCAGTTTCAGTTTGGAAACCATCTCCAGTCTGGAATAAATCCAAGCCTTCTAGAAAAGCAAAGCCAGCTTCTAAGTCCACATGAAGGTGTGGCCCTCATTCCAGCTCAGCTGGTAGGGGGCAGGTTACGTTTTTTCAAAGAAATTTGGATCAATTCTGTTCACAATCTTTGGATTCAGAACATTGTTTCAGAAGGGTACAGAATTGGTTTCAAGATGAGACCTCCTGCAAAGAGATTTTTTCTTTCCCGTGTCCCAGTAAATCCAGTGAAAGCTCAAGCATTTCTGAATTGTGTTTCAGATCTAGAGTTGGCTGGAGTAATTATGCCAGTTCCAGTTCTGGAACAGGGGATGGGGTTTTATTCAAATCTCTTCATTGTACCAAAGAAGGAGAATTCCTTCAGACCAGTTCTGGATCTAAAAATATTGAATCGTTATGTAAGGATACCAACGTTCAAAATGGTAACTGTAAGGACTATCTTGCCTTTTGTTCAGCAAGGGCATTATATGTCCACAATAGATTTACAGGATGCATATCTGCATATTCCGATTCATCCAGATCATTATCAGTTCCTGAGATTCTCTTTTCTGGACAAGCATTAACAGTTTGTGGCTCTGCCGTTTGGCCTAGCTACAGCTCCAAGATTTTTTTCGAAGGTTCTCGGTGCCCTTCTGTCTGTAATCAGAGAACAGGGTATTGTGGTATTTACTTATTTGGACGATATCTTGGTACTTGCTCAGTCTTTACATTTAGCAGAATCTCATACGAATCGACTTGTGTTGTTTCTTCAAGATCATGGTTGGAGGATCAATTCACTAAAAAGTTCATTGATTCCTCAGACAAGGGTAACTTTTCTGGGTTTCCAGATAGATTCAGTGTCCATGACTCTGTCTTTGACAGACAAGAGACGTCTAAAATTGATTTCAGCTTGTCGAAACCTTCAGTCACAATCATTCCCTTCGGTAGCCTTATGCATGGAAATTCTAGGTCTTATGACTGCTGCATCGGACGCGATCCCCTTTGCTCGTTTTCACATGCGACCTCTTCAGCTCTGTATGCTGAATCAATGGTGCAGGGATTACATAAAGATATCTCAATTAATATCTTTAAAACCGATTGTACGACACTCTCTAACGTGGTGGACAGATCACCATCGTTTAATTCAGGGGGCTTCTTTTGTGCTTCCGACCTGGACTGTAATTTCAACAGATGCAAGTCTCACAGGTTGGGGAGCTGTGTGGGGATCTCTGACGGCACAAGGAGTTTGGGAATCTCAGGAGGTGAGATTACTGATCAATATTTTGGAACTCCGTGCAATTTTCAGAGCTCTTCAGTCTTGGCCTCTTCTGAAGAGAGAATCGTTCATTTGTTTTCAGACAGACAATGTCACAACTGTGGCATACATCAATCATCAAGGAGGGACTCACAGTCCTCTGGCTATGAAAGAAGTATCTCGAATTCTGGTTTGGGCGGAATCCAGCTCCTGTGTAATCTCTGCGGTTCATATCCCAGGTATAGACAATTGGGAAGCGGATTATCTCAGTCGCCAAACGTTGCATCCGGGCGAATGGTCTCTTCACCCAGAGGTATTTCTTCAGATTGCTCAAATGTGGGAACTTCCAGAAATAGATCTGATGGCGTCTCATCTAAACAAGAAACTTCCCAGGTATCTGTCCAGATCCCGGGATCCTCAGGCGGAAGCAGTGGATGCATTATCACTTCCTTGGAAGTATCATCCTGCCTATATCTTTCCGCCTCTAGTTCTTCTTCCAAGAGTAATCTCCAAGATTCTGAAGGAATGCTCGTTTGTTCTGCTGATAGCTCCGGCATGGCCTCACAGGTTTTGGTATGCGGATCTTGTCCGGATGGCCTCTTGCCATCCGTGGACTCTTCCACTAAGACCAGACCTTCTGTCGCAAGGTCCTTTTTTTCCATCAGGATCTCAAATCCTTAAATTTAAAGGTATGGAGATTGAACGCTTGATTCTTGGTCAAAGAGGTTTCTCTGACTCTGTGATTAATACTATGTTACAGGCTCGTAAATCTGTATCTAGAGAGATATATTATAGAGTCTGGAAGACTTATATTTCTTGGTGTCTTTCTCATCATTTTTCTTGGCATTCTTTTAGAATTCCGAGAATTTTACAGTTTCTTCAGGATGGTTTAGATAAAGGTTTATCCGCAAGTTCTTTGAAAGGACAAATCTCTGCTCTTTCTGTTCTTTTTCACAGAAAGATTGCTAATCTTCCTGATATTCATTGTTTTGTACAAGCTTTGGTTTGTATAAAACCTGTCATTAAGTCAATTTCTCCTCCTTGGAGTTTGAATTTGGTTCTGGGGGCTCTTCAAGCTCCTCCGTTTGAACCTATGCATTCATTGGACATTAAATTACTTTCTTGGAAAGTTTTGTTCCTTTTGGCCATCTCTTCTGCCAGAAGAGTCTCTGAATTATCTGCTCTTTCTTGTAAGTCTCCTTTTCTGATTTTTCATCAGGATAAGGCGGTGTTGCGAACTTCTTTTGAATTTTTACCTAAAGTTGTGAATTCCAACAACATTAGTAGAGAAATTGTGGTTCCTTCATTATGTCCTAATCCTAAGAATTCTAAGGAGAAATCGTTGCATTCTTTGGATGTTGTTAGAGCTTTGAAATATTATGTTGAAGCTACTAAGATTTCCGGAAGACTTCTAGTCTATTTGTTATCTTTTCCGGTTCTAGAAAAGGCCAGAAAGCTTCTGCCATTTCTTTGGCATCTTGGTTGAAATCTTTAATTCATCATGCCTATGTCGAGTCGGGTAAAACTCCGCCTCAAAGGATTACAGCTCATTCTACTAGGTCAGTTTCTACTTCCTGGGCGTTTAGGAATGAAGCTTCGGTTGATCCGATTTGCAAAGCAGCAACTTGGTCCTCTTTGCATACTTTTGCTAAATTCTACCATTTTGATGTATTTTCTTCTTCTGAAGCAGTTTTTGGTAGAAAAGTACTTCAGGCAGCGGTTTCAGTTTGAATCTTCTGTTTATGTTTTTCATTAAACTTTATTTTGGGTGTGGATTATTTTCAGCAGGAATTGGCTGTCTTTATTTTATCCCTCCCTCTCTAGTGACTCTTGCGTGGAAAGATCCACATCTTGGGTAGTCATTATCCCATACGTCACTAGCTCATGGACTCTTGCTAATTACATGAAAGAAAACATAATTTATGTAAGAACTTACCTGATAAATTCATTTCTTTCATATTAGCAAGAGTCCATGAGGCCCGCCCTTTTTTTTGTGGTGGTTATGATTTTTTTGTATAAAGCACAATTATTCCAATTCCTTATTTTATATGCTTTCGCACTTTTTTTCTTATCACCCCACTTCTTGGCTATTCGTTAAACTGAATTGTGGGTGTGGTGAGGCGTGTATTTATAGGCATTTTAAGGTTTGGGAAACTTTGCCCCTCCTGGTAGGAATGTATATCCCATACGTCACTAGCTCATGGACTCTTGCTAATATGAAAGAAATGAATTTATCAGGTAAGTTCTTACATAAATTATGTTTTTTTTTTTTATTATTATAAAGGGCTGTTCTCTTCCCCCCCCCCCCCCTTGTTTATATATTTTTTTAGTAGCTAGTACTCCTGCACTGAAATTTTAGCATTGGTGGGGGGTTTCAATCGGCATAAATAGGTATTTGAAATGAAAAATAAAGGTAAACCATGTATTTGTGTACAGTTTAATGCATTCCTGCAGGTAAAGTTGCGAATACATTAATATGCACTGTCGGTTTATATTGCTTTTTAGATTTTAAAACAGAGTTAAAAATTAAAATGAAGACTTATTTTGTGTGTGTTTTTTTTTTTTTTTTTTTTTTTTTATTATAGTCAATGGACAAAGAATTCCGAAAGTGGATGAAATGGTATGGAAAGAAACATGCAGAATACACAGTGAGTTTAAGGTGTTAATTAAGGAAATAAAATAGAGTTTAATGTCCCGTTTTAATTTCAAGTCCCACAAAAGGGTAACCCAAAGTAATGCAAGGAACTCTCTTGTGACCTGTTTCAAAACAGTGTGTAATTTTACTACTTCATAATTGTAAATTGTGATGGAAGTGCAGCTTGGAAACATAGTTTTTTTTATAATTTAAATATTTGCTTATGTATTTGAGTAAAACTGGAAAAGTATCTGTATTTGCATAGATACTTGCATGTTGCGCTTTTACTCCTAGAAATCTGGTACTGGCCAAATGCTGCAGCACGCAATTCTACACATTACTAATATAGCATTAATACTGTTAATATATACATATAAGATACCCTTTTCTCTACACACACACAGTATCAATAAACTGATCAATCTTAAAAGAACATTAAAGTAAAAATTAAACTTTCATAATTCAGATAGAGCATGTGATTTTAAACATCTTTCCATTTTACTTTTATTACCAAATTTTTGTTTTGTTCTCTTGGTATCCATTGAAAAGGATATCTAGGTAGGCGCAGAAGCTGCTGATTGGTGGCTGTAAATATGTCTCTTGTTGGCTTTTAGCTAGCTCCCAATATTGCATTACTGCTCCTTCAACAAAAGATACCAAGGAAATTAAGCAAATTAGATAAAAGTAACTTGGAAAGTTGCTTAAAATTGTATTCTCCATCCAAATCACAAAATAATTGTTTTGGGTTTTATGTCACTTTTTAAGTGTTCTATTATCATTCTGTGTCTAAGCATTTGTTTCACATATTTTAGGTACATTTTCAAAGATTCATACTCAGTTACCATAATTTTTTGTGACTATTTAATTTAACTAGCTGGAACGTGGGGATTTTCTCTCAGAGGAGTGGAGAGACAGAATAGCCAACACAAGGTAAGGTAATAAGTAATGCTGTGCATTACAATTGTCTCTGTTTCTCTCTCGCGTCTGTTGCTTTTGATAGCACATTCATAATAAACATGGTATAATGTTCACTTTATAATCTCTCTCTCTCTCGCTCTCTCTCTCTCTCTCTCTCTCTATATATATATATATATATATATATATATATATATTATTTCTCTTGTTGAGTGTATCCAGTCCACGGATCATCCATTACTTGTGGGATATTCTCCTTTTCAACAGGAAGTTGCAAGAGGATCACCCACAGCAGAGCTGCTATATAGCTCCTCCCCTCACTGCCATATCCAGTCATTCTCTTGCAACTCTCAACTAAGATGGAGGTCGTAAGAGGACTGTGGTGTTTTATACTTAGTTTATTTCTTCAATCAAAAGTTTATTTTTAAATGGTACCGGAGTGTACTGTTTATCTCAGGCAGTATTTAGAAGAAGAATCTGCCTGCGTTTTCTATGATCTTAGCAGAAGTAACTAAGATCCTTTGCTGTTCTGAGGAGTGAGGTAACTTCAGAGGGGGAATAGCGTGCAGGTTTTCCTGCAATAAGGTATGTGCAGTTAAAATATTTTTCTAGGGATGGAATTTGCTAGAAAATGCTGCTGATACCGAAGTAATGTAAGTAAAGCCCTTAAATGCAGTGATAGCGACTGGTAGGCTTATTAATAGAGATACATACTCTTATAAAAGTGTATTTTAAAACGTTTGCTGGCATGTTTAATCGTTGTTTACATATGTTTGGTGATAAAACTTATTGGGGCCTAGTTTTTTCCACATGGCTGGCTTGAATTTTGCCTAGAAACAGTTCCCTGAGGCTTCCCACTGTTGTAATATGAGTGGGAGGGGCCTATTTTGGCTTTTTTTGCACAGCAAAAATTACAGACACAGACATCCAGCTTCTTCCTGCATGATCCAGGACTTCTCTGAAGGGCTCAAAAGGCTTCAAAAGTCGTATTGAGGGAGGTAAAAAGCCACAGTAGAGCTGTGGCAGTTTTTGTGACTGTTTAAAAAACGTTTTTGTCATTTGTTATTCCGTTTTTGGTATTAAGGGGTTAATCATCCATTTGCAAGTGGGTGCAATGCTCTGCTAACTTATTACATACACTGTAAAAATTTCGTTAGTGTAACTGCATTTTTTCACTGTTATTTCAAAATTTGGGAAAATTTGTGTTTCTTAAAGGCGCAGTAACGTTTTTTTATATTGCTTGTAAACTTGTTTTAAAGTGTTTTCCAAGTTTGCTAGTCTCATTGCTAGTCTGTTTAAACATGTCTGACACAGAGGAACCTACTTGTTCATTATGTTTGAAAGCCATGGTGGAGCCCCATAGGAGAATGTATACTAAATGTATTGATTTCACCTTAAACAGTAAAGATCAGTCTTTATCTATAAAAGAATTATCACCAGAGGGTTCTGTCGAGGGGGAAGTTATGCCGACTAACTCTCCCCACGTGTCAGACCCTTCGCCTCCCGCTCAGGGGACGGACGCTAATATGGCGCCAATTACATCAGGGACGCCCATAGCGATTAACTTGCAGGACATGGCTGCAATCATGAATAATACCCTGTCAGAGGTATTATCTAGATTGCCTGAATTAAGAGGCAAGTGCGATAGCTCTGGGGTTAGGAGAGATACAGAGCACGCAAATGCTGTTAGAGCCATGTCTGATACTGCGTCACAGTATGCAGAACATGAGGACGGAGAGCTTCAGTCTGTGGGTGACATCTCTGACTCGGGGAAACCTGATTCAGAGATTTCTAATTTTAAATTTAAGCTTGAGAACCTCCGTGTATTGCTTGGGGAGGTATTAGCTGCTCTGAATGACTGTAACACAGTTGCAATTCCAGAGAAATTGTGTAGGCTGGATAAATACTATGCGGTGCCGGTGTGTACTGACGTTTTTCCTATACCTAAAAGGCTTACAGAAATTATTAGCAAGGAGTGGGATAGACCCGGTGTGCCCTTTTCCCCACCTCCTATATTTAGAAAAATGTTTCCAATAGACGCCACTACACGGGACTTATGGCAGACGGTCCCTAAGGTGGAGGGAGCAGTTTCTACTTTAGCAAAGCGTACCACTGTCCCGGTTGAGGACAGTTGTGCTTTTTCAGATCCAATGGATACAAAATTGGAGGGTTACCTTAAGAAAATGTTTATTTAACAAGGTTTTATTTTACAGCCCCTTGCATGCATTGCGCCTGTCACTGCTGCGGCGGCGGCATTCTGGTTGGAGGCCCTGCAAGAGGCCATCCAGACAGCTCCATTGAAAGAAATTATTGACAAGCTTAGAACGCTTAAGCTAGCTAACTCATTTGTTTCTGATGCCATTGTTCATTTGACTAAACTAACGGCTAAGAATTCCGGATTCGCCATCCAGGCGCGTAGGGCGCTATGGCTTAAATCCTGGTCAGCTGACGTGACTTCAAAGTCTAAATTACTCAACATTCCTTTTAAGGGGCAGACCTTATTCGGGCCTGGCTTGAAGGAAATTATTGCTGACATTACTGGAGGTAAGGGTCATACCCTTCCTCAGGACAGGGCCAAATCAAAGGCCAAACAGTCTAATTTTCGTGCCTTTCGAATTTTCAACACAAACAAGGTGGTCTCCTTGCAAACTTTCTTATTTATTTGTGTACAAGAGGAACAGGAGCAAACAAAGTCACAACGTTTCGGGGCTGTGCCCCTTAATCATGTGATAACATCACTCATTACACACCTGTGTTTTATAGGTAATTCCTGGGAATTTTAACCCTTACATTCTTAAAGCTTCACAAAATTTGTATATAGCGCCATCTTGTGTCACAGTCAGTGTGAATGAAAAATTTAAAAACAGATAAGAGGCCACAATGAACTATTATATAATTATTATCAAAATTAATGATAAATTTTGCAACAATCTAGCAATTTGCTACTACAGTGGATCAACTTAGATAAATAAATGTAATAATGAATAGCTCATTAATAACAAAGATGCATCATATACAATGTACAATTGGCAGTTTACTTATATCACTTCAAAGTCAGCAACGTCAACTCAAGGGAATCAGGACTGGCAATGGTCATAGAGATCTAAGATACAGAATAAAAATGCAAATTACATTATGTAAATAATGACAGGACATTAATCCCAAAAATAATTTTTTTTTAAATATAATAATATTGAGATAATAATTAATAAAAAGGGGTCCAATCTATTTCTCTATTCATGCCTTTAGGTTCCAGGGTATCGAGCTTAAATATCCAAAATGTTTCACGCTGTTTGAGAAATAGCTCCCTATTGCCCCCACGTCTGGATAAATGTAATAATGAATCGCTCATTAATAACAAAGATGCATCATATACAATGTACAATTGGCAGTTTACTTATATCACTTCAAAGTCAGCAACGTCAACTCAAGGGAATCAGGACTGGCAATGGTCATAGAGATCTAAGATACAGAATAAAAATGCAAATTACATTATGTAAATAATGACAGGACATTAATCCCAAAAAGATTTTTTTTTAAATATAATAATATTGAGATAATAATTAATAAAAAGGGGTCCAATCTATTTCTCTATTCATGCCTTTAGGTTCCAGGGTATCGAGCTTAAATATCCAAAATGTTTCACGCTGTTTGAGAAATAGCTCCCTATTGCCCCCACGTCATGTTTCGAATTTTCAAGGCAGGTGCAGCATCAACTTCCTCTGCTTCAAAACAAGAGGGAACTTTTGCTCAATCCAAGCAGGCCTGGAAACCTAACCAGTCCTGGAACAAGGGCAAGCAGGCCTGAAAGCCTGCTGCTGCCTCTAAGGCAGCATGAAGGAGCTGCCCCCTATCCGACAACGGATCTAGTAGGGGGCAGACTCTCTCTCTCTCTCTTCGCCCAGGCGTGGGCAAGAGATGTTCAGGATCCCTGGGCGTTGGAGATAATATCTCAGGGATATCTTCTGGACTTCAAAGCTTCTCCTCCACAAGGGAGATTTCATCTTTCAAGGTTATCATCAAACCAGATAAAGAAAGAGGCATTCCTAAGCTGTGTGCAAGACCTCCTAGTAATGGGAGTGATCCATCCAGTTCCGCGGACGGAACAAGGACAGGGATTTTATTCAAATCTGTTTGTGGTTCCCAAGAAAGAGGGAACCTTCAGACCAATCTTGGATCTAAAGATCTTAAACAAATTCCTCAGAGTTCCATCATTCAAAATGGAAACTATTCGGACCATCCTACCCATGATCCAAGAGGGTCAGTACATGACCACAGTGGACTTAAAGGATGCCTACCTTCACATACCGATTCACAAAGATCATCATCGGTTCCTAAGGTTTGCCTTTCTAGACAGGCATTACCAATTTGTAGCTCTTCCCTTCGGGTTGGCCACTGCCCCGAGAATTTTTACAAAGGTTCTGGGCTCACTTCTGGCGGTTCTAAGACCGCGAGGCATAGCGGTGGCTCCGTATCTAGACGACATCCTGATACAGGCATCAAGCTTTCAAATTGCCAAGTCTCATACAGAGATAGTTCTGGGATTTCTGAGGTAGCATGGGTGGAAAGTGAACGTGGAAAAGAGTTCTCTATCACCACTCACAAGAGTCTCCTTCCTAGGGACTCTTATAGATTCTGTAGAGATGAAAATTTACCTGACGGAGTCCAGGTTATCAAAACTTCTAAATGCTTGCCGTGTCCTTCATTCCATTCCACGCCCATCAGTGTCTCAGTGCATGGAAGTAATCGGCTTAATGGTAGCGGCAATGGACATAGTGCCATTTGCGCGCCTGCATCTCAGACCGCTGCAATTATGCATGCTAAGTCAGTGGAATGGGGATTACTCAGATTTGTCCCCTCTACTAAATCTGGATCAAGAGACCAGAGATTCTCTTCTCTGGTGGCTTTCTCGGGTCCATCTGTCCAAGGGTATGACCTTTCGCAGGCCAGATTGGACGATTGTAACAACAGATGCCCGCCTTCTAGGTTGGGGCGCAGTCTGGAACTCCCTGAAGGCTCAGGGATCGTGGACTCAGGAGGAGAAACTCCTCCCAATAAATATTCTGGAGTTAAGAGCAATATTCAATGCTCTTTTAGCTTGGCCTCAGTTAGCAACACTGAGGTTCATCAGATTTCAGTCGGACAACATCACGACTGTGCCTTACATCAACCATCAAGGGGGAACCAGGAGTTCCCTAGCGATGTTAGAAGTCTCAAAGATAATTCGCTGGGCAGAGTCTCACTCTTGCCACCTGTCAGTGATCCACATCCCAGGCGTAGAGAACTGGGAGGCGGATTTTCTAAGTCGTTAGACTTTTCATCCGGGGGAGTTGGAACTCCATCCGGAGGTGTTTGCTCAACTGGTCCATCGTTGGGGCAAACCAGAACTGGATCTCATGGCGTCTCGCCAGAACGCCAAGCTTCCTTGTTACGGATCCAGGTCCAGGGACCCGGGAGCAACACTGATAGATGCTCTAGCAGCTCCTTGGTTCTTCAACCTGGCCTATGTGTTTTTACCGTTTCCTCTGCTCCCTCGACTGATTGCCAAAATCAAACAGGAGAGAGCATCGGTGATTCTGATAGCGCCTGCGTGGCCACGCAGGACCTGGTATGCAGACCTAGTGGACATGTCATCTCTTCCACCATGGCCTCTGCCTCTGAGGCAGGACCTTCTAATACAAGGTCCTTTCAATCATCCAAATCTAATTTCTCTGAGACTGACTGCATGGAGATTGAACGCTTGATTCTATAAAGGCGTGGCTTCTCTGAGTCAGTCATTGATACCTTAATACAGGCTCGGATGCCTGTCACCAGGAAAATCTACCATAAGATATGGCGTAAATATCTTTATTGGTGTGAATCCAAGAGTTACTCATGGAGTAAGGTTAGAATTCCTAGGATATTGTCCTTTCTCCAAGAGGGTTTGGACAAAGGCTTATCAGCTAGTTCTTTAAAAGGACAGATCTCTGCTCTGTCTATTCTTTTGCACAAGCATCTGGCAGAAGTTCCAGACGTCCAGGCATTTTGTCAGGCTTTGGTTAGGATTAAGCCTGTGTTTAAAACTGTTGCTCCCCCGTGGAGCTTAAACTTGGTTCTTAAAGTTCTTCAGGGAGTCCCGTTTGAACCCCTTCATTCCATTGATATTAAGCTTTTATCTTGGAAAGTTCTGTTTTTGATGGCTATTTCCTCGGCTCGAAGAGTCTCTGAGTTATCTGCTTACATTGTGATTCTCCTTATCTGATTTTTCATTCAGACAAGGTAGTTCTGCGTACCAAACCTGGGTTTTTACCTAAGGTGGTTTCTAACAGGAATATCAATCTAGAGATTGTTGTTACATCATTGTGTCCTAATCCTTCTTCAAAGAAGGAACGTATTTTGCATAATCTGGACGTAGTCCGTGCCTTGAAGTTTTACTTACAGGCTACTAAAGATTTTCGTCAAACATCTGCCCTGTTTACTCTGGACAGAGGAGAAGTCAAAAAGCTTCGGCAACCTCTCTCTCCTTTTGGCTTCGGAGCATAATACGCTTAGCCTATGAGACTGCTGGACAGCAGCCCCCTGAAAGGATTACAGCTCATTCTACTAGAGCTGTGGCTTCCACCTGGGCCTTTAAAAATGAGGCCTCTGTTGAACAGATTTGCAAGGCTGCGACTTGGTCTTCGCTTCACACCTTTTCAAAATTTTACAAATTTGACACTTTTGCTTCTTCGGAGGCTGTTTTTCGGAGAAAGGTTCTACAGGCAGTGGTTCCTTCCGTTTAAGTTCCTGCCTTGTCCCTCCCATCATCCATGTACTTTAGCTTTGGTATTGGTATCCCACAAGTAATGGATGATCCGTGGACTGGATACACTTAACAAGAGAAAACATAATTTATGCTTACCTGATAAATTTATTTCTCTTGTAGTGTATCCAGTCCATGGCCCGCCCTGTCCTTTTAAGGCAGGTCTAAATTTTAATTAAACTACAGTCACCACTGCACCCTATGGTTTCTCCTTTCTCGTCTTGTTTTGGTCGAATGACTGGATATGGCGGTGAGGGGAGGAGCTATATAGCAGCTCTGCTGTGGGTGATCCTCTTGCAACTTCCCGTTGGGAAGGAGAATATCCCACAAGTAATGGATGATCCGTGGACTGGATACACTACAAGAGAAATAAATTTATCAGGTAAGCATAAATTGTTATAAAGGATTATAAAAAATAGATTAACGAGTGGAAGGATTAAAGAATTTCTAACCAAACCTGTAAATGAATATTATCTACAATCTTTCCTTGCTGACTCCCTACTCTATAACTTAGCAGTCCACTTCACTTTAAGGAGAGTAAGATAACTTGCTAATTTAAGAAATGTTACTGTTATAAGACAAATGTTTTATTGCTGAATACTGTGCAAAACAGAAAAGGATTATTACTACAGGGAGTGCAGAATTATTAGGCAAGTTGTATTTTTGAGGATTAATTTTATTATTGAACAACCATGTTCTCAATGAACCCAAAAAACCCATTAATGTCAAAGCTGAATAGTTTTGGAAGTAGCTTTTAGTTTGTTTTTAGTTATAGCTATTTTAGGGGGATATCTGTGTGTGCAGGTGACTATTACTGTGCATAATTATTAGGCAACTTAACAAAAAACAAATATATACCCATTTCAATTATTTATTTTTACCAGTGAAACCAATATAACATCTCAACATTCACAAATATACATTTCTGACATTCAAAAACAAAAACAAATCAGTGACCAATATAGCCACCTTTCTTTGCAAGGACACTCAAAAGCCTGCCATCCATGGATTCTGTCAGTGTTTTGATCTGTTCACCATCAACATTGCGTGCAGCAGCAACCACAGCCTCCCAGACACTGTTCAGAGAGGTGTACTGTTTTCCCTCCTTGTAAATCTCACATTTGATGATGGACCACAGGTTCTCAATGGGGTTCAGATCAGGTGAACAAGGAGGCCATGTCATTAGATTTTCTTCTTTTATACCCTTTCTTGCCAGCCACGATGTGGAGTACTTGGACGCGTGTGATGGAGCATTGTCCTGCATGAAAATCATGTTTTTCTTGAAGGATGCAGACTTCTTCCTGTACCACTGCTTGAAGAAGGTGTCTTCCAGAAACTGGCAGTAGGACTGGGAGTTGAGCTCGACTCCATCCTCAACCCGAAAAGGCCCCACAAGCTCATCTTTGATGATACCAGCCCAAACCAGTACTCCACCTCCACCTTGCTGGCTTCTGAGTCGGACTGGAGCTCTCTGCCCTTTACCAATCCAGCCACGGGCCCATCCATCTGGCCCATCAAGACTCACTCTCATTTCATCAGTCCATAAAACCTTAGAAAAATCAGTCTTGAGATATTTCTTGGCCTAGTCTTGACGTTTCAGCTTGTGTGTCTTGTTCAGTGGTGGTCGTCTTTCAGCCTTTCTTACCTTGGCCATGTCTCTGAGTATTGCACACCTTGTGCTTTTGGGCACTCCAGTGATGTTGCAGCTCTGAAATATGGCCAAACTGGTGGCAAGTAGCATCTTGGCAGCTGCACGCTTGACTTTTCTCAGTTCATGGGCAGTTATTTTGCGCCTTGGTTTTTCCACACGCTTCTTGCGACCCTGTTGACTATTTTGAATGAAACGCTTGATTGTTCGATGATCACGCTTCAGAAGCTTTGCAATTTTAAGAGTGCTGCATCCCTCTGCAAGATATCTCACTATTTTTGACTTTTCTGAGCCTGTCAAGTCCTTCTTTTGACCCATTTTGCTAAAGGAAAGGAAGTTGCCTAATAATTATGCACACCTGATATAGGGTGTTGATGTCATTAGACCACACCCCTTCTCATTACAGAGATGCACATCACCTAATATGCTTAATTGGTAGTAGGCGTTCGAGCCTATACAGCTTGGAGTAAGACAACATGCATAAAGAGGATGATGTGGTCAAAATACTCATTTGCCTAATAATTCTGCACTCCCTGTACTGTCCTTTTCTATCAGTCCCTTTATAACACTGCACACAGTTATAGGTACCAAGCCTGTTATCACATTACTGCAGTTTAATTTTTAAGCAGCTGCCAGTACCTCCTGACAGTATTTGGGCAGGAATAGGAAATAGCCTTAATGAAGATTTCAAAATGTTTGATTGACCTTACAATGAAGGCCAGGTTACCAAATTGCTTACCTGTCTACTTGTTAGACTGTTAATCAGGCCTGTTTTGTGCTCCCAGACAGTTATTCTGCATGTATAAGCAGGGATAAAACACTCATTAAAAAAAAAAAGTCACAACACATAGTTAAAGGGACATAAACCCCAAAATTTTCTTTCATGATTCAGATAGAACATGCAATTTTAAACAACTTACCAGTTTACTTTTATTATCTAATTTGCATTATTCTCTTGATATTCTTTGTTGAATAGCATACCTAGGTAAGCTCAGGCGCAGGAATGTACTACTGTGAGCTAGCTGTTTATTGGTAGCTGCAAATTTATGCCTCTTGTTATTGGCTCATCGGATGTGTTCATACCTACAAGTAGTGCATTGCTACTCCAACAAAGGATACCAAAATGAAGCAAATTTGATTAGAAATGTACCTTTGAAAGATGTTTAAAATTGTTTTACCTGAATCATAAAAGATAAATTTGGGGTTTTATGTACCTTTAAGGTTGAGCACCCTGTGTATAAACCCTTCATTATTAGGTGTTAAACAAGGAGCTAAACTCAGTGAGTAAAAATAAAGGATATTTCCTAAAAAATAAAATTGTTTTAATGGAATAGAACATTAATGTCCCTTTTAAATGGTTTCCCTCTTCTCTTCCATTAAGAAATTCCAACTCACAGGAGCCCTACCCTTCCTTTAGACTTCACTCTAGATATTGTATGTATTATAACTTTTAAAGGTCATTTATAGACTGATTATTTATAGACTGATTTCAGGACTATATCTGGGTCTCTGTAATGGTTATGGTATTTGTTTTCTCCAAGTATCTCCTTTTCACATTCAAGAGAGAAAATGAGAAACCAGCTTAATGTCAAACTGGCAACACAACTTCTTGTGAATTCCAAAGTTCTAAAATAATTTCCCTTTATGTTCAATATTGAATATTACATTTCCATCTTAATGGGAGGAGAGTCCACAACTGCATTCATTACTTGTGGGAAATAAGAACCTGGCCACCAGGAGAAGGCAAAGACAACCCAGCCAAAGGTTTAAATACCTCCCCCACTCCCTTCATCCCCCAGTTATTCTTTGCCTTTCGTCACAGGAATCGCGGGATTCCCTGTGTCTGGGTCATAGGAGGTGGTAGGTGCCCCGGCCATTGATGTATAAAGGTGTGCCATTTATTTTATCTAGTCACTAGCTATAGAGGACTCTGATATCTTAGAGGATTCTCCCTCTTAAATTAAAGCTAATACATGTGTTTGTTGTGAGGAGGTCCAGGTTGATCCGCCTGCTCAACTGTGTTTCACATGCTTTGATAAAATTGCAATATCTAAAAAGAACCTATGAGACAGCAGGACATAAGCCTCCTCAGAGGATTACTGCTCACTCAACTAGGGCTGTGGCCTCTTCTTGTGCTTTTTAAGAATGAGGCCTCTGTGGAGCAGATTCGTAAGGTGGCTTCTTGGTCTTCCTTACATACTTTTGCAAAATTTTATAAATTCAATGTTTTTGTTTCTTTGGGAGAGAGGTTCTGCAGGCTGTGGTGCCCTCGTTATAGGGTCAGTCTCCTTTTAGCCTCCTGTTTTCATTCAGTGTCCTCTAGAGCTTGGGTATTTGTTCCCACAAGTAATGAATGAAGCAGTGGACTCTCCTCCCATTAAGATGGAAAACATAAATTAGGCTTACCTGATAATTTCATTTCCATCTGTGGGAGGAGAGTCTACTGCACCCGCACGTTCTCTGGTGGGCGGACCTAGAATTT